>NW_027495542.1:0-262011 GCF_021521415.1 Bidens hawaiensis | reverse complement strand
ACATGGGAATCTTCGATTTCCGATAACCAAGTTCCTTATGAAGGTAACCCACTCGGACTTACACGAATTCGACACTATCGAATTCATGTGCAAGGCGAAGGGGATGTTGTCCCGAGTTGATCGAGTTCCCAGTTTTCTACCGAGTGGTTAACCGTGGAGGATGGTTCAAGTGCATTTCCGATATACGGGATGGTTATCGGAAATGAACCCATCGATGATGCTCAAGAATGGCGGAATAGATTCTCTCGGCTTTAAGAAGACGTCATTCCGGTTGCCATGGTTCGTCGTCCGCCAATGAGGCGCTGCCGGATGTTGTTACGGCGTGTCATGAGGGCCAGGAGTGGTTTCACTTTTTGATGTCGGGCCATACCGGAAGAAGCCCTAGTGTGGGCACGTATGAGCCGTTTGTGGCCATATCCGGATTTGGAGCCATTCTTTCTGAATGTAAGTGAGAGTAAGTCTTATATCCTTTGTTGACTTTTATTTTTTTGTAAGACTGCTGTTTGAAATTTCCTTGTGTATGTTTAAGGTGAAGGGACTATGTTTAATTCCCTTTTTGACGATAAGGGTTGTCCTCGAAAACGCATCCCGATGCGAAGAGGTACCCGTCTTGGAAAGAACACGAGAACAGTTTCTCTTTCCTTCTAAGGTGTGCGCTGAACCGATAGTCTCGGAAGCTATCTTCCAAACAGGTGCGTACATCTTGAACCCTCATCAGCTCAATGCTCTTACTTCCGATGGGGTGATCATCATTCTGTCTTCGAGTGACGAATCGACATCCAAGAAGAAGATGATTCTGATGTTGCTTCTGAAATCTCATCTGTCTCGCATGCGTTGGCAGAGTTGGAGCGGAAGAGGAAGCTTCAGTTCTCATGGCAAGTGATGCGGGCGTAAGCCACGCGGATGCCGAGGGAGGATCGAAGACGAAGAAACGTCGGACTCAACGTCCGAGGAAGCAAAAGATCAGCCTTGCTGATCGTATTAATGGGATGTCTGGTAAGTCAATACGAAAACTTTGTCTTCCTATTATCCTCTTATTTGTACTTAGTTGTTGTTTCATTACTTGTAGGGTCGACTTGGACTCCTGGCGGGGGTGGGTCATCAGAAACCCCGTCTCCACCACAAAGGAGAACGAAGAAGCTCCACGTCCTCCACCAGAGGTGGAGAAGTCTTCATCCCATACACCACAACTGTTCGTGGTTGAGGATACTTCTGGTTCTAAGGGGAAAGAACCAGTTGTGGATGCGGAGGCGTCCAGGACTCGAGAATGTCCGCACCAGTCTCTTCCATCTACTCCCAAGTCTCCACCCCCGATTTTCAATCTCTTCATCACCATTTTCAATTGGTGGGGAGAGGGTTCTCATTCCCAACATTCTCTGTTGGATGAAGGGTTTGTGGCGCATGACGCGCCACATCAATCACCACCTCACTTTTCCTCCTCTCTCTGGTGCGCCCCCAAGCATCGAGTTTTGATTATTATAGGGTACCCAATCCGGGGGAGATGACCAATTTATATATTCCTCACTGGAATATTGTGAAAGGGTATTGTTTCACATATCCGAGCACTTGTGCTACTTTTGTTAGCCAATGTGTTCCTCCTGGGGAACGACCTTTCAGCGTGGCCTCCCACGCCATCTATCGATCATATGGAATTTACTTCTTCCTTAGCCAACACAATGGCTTGTGGGCAAGAAGTTCTGCGTGAATGGCAGTCCATTGGGGAGAGATGGGGTGAGATGACCCGAGCGACTGACGAGGCTAAGAAAGAAGCCAATGAGCAACGCTGGCAGCCAACACTGCCAAGTGGAAATTATCTGATGCTGAAATTGCTCTGAAGGCTGAGGTAGACAGGCACGCCATTACATCTCCGTCAGTGGAGAGAGTTCTGCAATAAGCAAAATGTTGTCCTTCAAGCTGCACGAGATGAAGCCCAGAGGAGAAGGAGGATTTCGCTAAGGCGCTCGATGTAAACTCAGCCTTAGAGGCCCAAGTGACCCGCCAAGGTTCTATTATCCAAGACCTTGAGGCGGAATCGAAATTGCAGAAGGAGCGGGCAGAGCTCATGGAGAAGAGAGCTACTGATATGCAAGCCGCATACGACTCTCTTCTTCAAGCACGTGAAGAGGCGGAAGCCCGTGTTGCCAAGCACTTGAAAGATAATCAAAGAATGACTGACGGGTTCCGCGAGCTTCAGGGAAGGACAGAGCGGAGCCGAAAAGGAACGGCGTTGGCTCTATAGGAGAAAGGCCTAGCCTTGGTATGTTATGCTTCTCTTCCCTCTTAGGTTTTTGATTGTGTCTACAAGTTTATGAGTCTCTTTTTACTTGGCAGGTTATTAAGCATATTAAGGAAGGACCGGAGCTAACAGATAGCCTTGCCTTTTAGTTACCCCCCCCGCTTCCGCTCAATCCGGCCCCGCGTGACGGGTTTTAATGAAGGGTTGGAGTATGTGCAAGCTGCCTCGCCCTATCGAAGAACACCCCGCTGCACGGACTCGATGTTGCCCAGAAATATGAGATGCGCCTAAACGAGTGACAACTTGTCATTTCTTTGCAAGACATACTTCCTGAATTTGCAGCGCGGGTGACGGCGTGCAACGCCTGAAGGAGTATTTGGATGATACATTTGAAGTTACTCCACCTACGCCTACTTCATCATCAAAGCTTGATTCTTCATCCGCCAAGATCAACGAAACAGAAGACAAATCTGCTCCGATCCATAGAATAGGCTATAACTTTGTAATTTTATTTTCATATTTTGTAATTTTATTCAGCCTTTTGTGGAATTTGTATTGTGTTACACTTAGGGTATTTTCGTTTAGAGAAGTTTGAATTTTGCAAGTGGGAGGGAGGCGATGATGTGGCAGAAAAAGAACTGCCATAGGACAATTGATAAGACGTGTATGATGTCTTTCTGCAGTCCTTTTTGCTTTTTTGTCTTTCCCGCCAGACGTGCTACCTCTGATTGGGCGCATTTTCTCTCTCCACTGTCATCCATCCATCGCATAATTGCGATGTGTATAAATATGGTGTTTCCAATTTCTTTTCATTCTTATCTCATTCCAATTCTCCTCTTTCACTTATTGTGTTCTTGAAGCTCCAAATCTGATTTCGCCAACGACTTGCTGATATTCGTTCTTTTCTGAAGCGATGACTGGAGACAAGAAAGAGTGCCTCGTCCGTTGTTTTTAGTTGGAGGAGGAGGGACTTCAAGCATGGGAGCCGGAGTATCCGGCTGTCGGATCTATTGCATCTCAGCCTCCAGCCAAGAAGATGGTCGTGTACGCAGAAGACTTCACCACCGGGAATCTTAGATTTCTGTTGACGAAGTTCGACGGAAAAATCTTATGGCGTATGGACTTCACCTATCACAAGTTCCATCCGTTTGGACTTATGAGGATTCGACACTTCGAATTCTGCTGCCACGCCCACAACATGGAACCCATGGTTAGCAGATTCACAGTTTTTTATAAAATATCCTGCCGTGGCAGGTGGTACCGCTGGGCGACCCCCAGAAAGGGTCCTATCGGTACCCAAAATGGTATCGCAGTCTAGATGATTGGAAGTCCAAATTCTTTTGGATTCGGGAGAACATTGTCCCTTTTCAGATGCCCCTATCGTAAGTCATCTGATAACATGCCGTAGGTCCCACGCTACCACTCAGGTGGACCTTCAATGGTTCAAGACGTTGACTCAAACGCCCACCCCCATGAGTGAGATACACGAAGGGGCGTTAGTCTGTGCCAGCATGAGTCGTTTATGGTCTTTTCCGGACTTAGAGCCTTATTACGAAAATACGATAAATAGTAAGTTTTACTTTCATTCTATTGAAAATTTTGTTTAGGTACTAATTGTTATTTATGCAGGCGAGGGGTCCATCCTGAACACACTTTTGGATCACGTGGGAGGGCTCATAATGCGTCGCCCCAAAGATCCCAAGGATCTGCTCTTCCTCGAACGTACCACCGCAGCAATTTCCTGTTCTCCACCGTCTTAACCCCGGAACCTGTGTATCCGAGGCGATGTTTGCCAGAGGTGATGAGATATTACCCAAAGGTGAGGAAATTTTAAAACCTCGTCCACTTACTGCACTCACTTCTAGCGGGGTGGTAGTGTCTTCTTTCTTCTAGTAGAGGAGTCATCGCCCCGTGAAGAAGAAGAGTTATCCATTGATGCTACTAACGCTGAGAATATCACGCGTTCGACTGTAGGTCTGACCCGCAAGCGGAAGCAGAACCCATCCACAAACAAAGATGCGGGTGCGGGGAAAGACGCTACCGAAGCTACAACTGATGATGATGATGATCAGAACATGGATGCGGATGCCTCTAAGCCTGCTGGGAAGGGCAAATCAAAATCGTCCAAACCTGCTATTCCCAAAAAACGCAAGGTAATAAATTTGGGGGACCGCATCTAGCAGCTTGCGTCAACACTTGTTTTAGGTACCCATTCCTGATAATTTAGTACCTTAATTATTTTACTTAGTAATGCATCTTTTTGAAGGAGTGGAGTGTTTTGCAGGTTCCTCGGAAGGAACACGTCAAGGACTCGTCTGATCGTCGAGGGACGACGCCACCCACTTCTCCGCTCCCAATAAGGTCAAGACCCCTATTACTATAGAGGATAATCCTCCCAGTAAGGGTTTCTATGACGATGCTTCCAAGCAGTTGTTTATCTCTTCGCCTCCTGATACCCCTCCGCCCACAATGGATCAAGAGGAACCAAGTGCTGTTGCCCGTAGGGCCTGAAGCATCCATTTCCCAGCACCATGATTATCCTTCCTGCGTACCCAGCCCGCAGTGAGCTGTGCGTCAGGACTCCACGTTCGCTGAAACCGACACGTGTCATGAATATTTGCGACGAGGGATCCTTCCCGCCGAGAGGGAACGCCAACGTGTGCGTCCTCGCGACGAGTTGGTAAACTCTTATTATTATTCTCTAGCTAACGACGTTCTTACAAGTCAAGAAATATATCGAGACTAGCTAGCTATGAATGACGCGTGGGAAGATTAGTAAGCCAAGGGGGCACATGCAGAAAAGGAGGCTGAGGAGGCCAAGAAAGAGGCCGAGGATCAGCGCTCGGCTGCTAGTACTGCTGAACGACCGTTGGCAGATGCCAATAAGGTATTGGAAGCGGAGAAAGCCCGCCGATCCATTGCTGAGGAAGCCCAAACTACCCTCCAGCAACAAATGGATTAACGTAATAGTCTTATTTCTTCCTACTTGGAAGAAATAAAAGCATTGAAGGCCGAGGCTTCTGCAAAGGACGAGCGCCTTGCCACTCTTGCGTACAAAACAGAGAGCAAGCCTTGGAATGTGCTGGGCACAAGATGGAACCTGTCCGAGCCAAGGCGGACAAAAAATGGTTGTTGGCGGAATGAGTTTCTCATGTAACTCTGCTTTTCTTAGTTCCATTTGATGGTTTTTATTTTTTATAGCATTTTCACACTTCGTCTATTTCAGGTTGTTAAGCTATTCACGAAGGTGCTGAACTTGGGAACTGCCTTGCAACCTTGCTTGTCGCATCATCACAAGCTGGCCGCCAGACAGGGTTTCATGAAGGTGTGAAGTTCGCTGAGGAGAAACGCCCAACGAAGAATTCGAGCTTCACGACCAAGATACCACCTACCATCCCAAGATATACCTTGAAAAAACAGAAGGTTTCGACAATCTTAATTTTCAGATTGAAGAAACTGTGTCGGAGCTTGCTGACCAAGATGATGGCGTTGATATTTTGAAGGCATACTTTGCCCCTAATCAGAAAGATGATGAGGAAGATCAAGAAGATGGTAAGTGCGGATGGGGATGATTAGGATCCGCCATTGTAATTTATATTCTTGTAACCCGCATGTTTTATCTTTCTTGTAATTGTCATAAGACTTTTGTATCCCTTTTGATTGTATATATGAAGTTATTTATCCTTCACACTTTGTTTATTGTATAATATAAGTGTTAGACTTGTAGGATCTTCTTAATTATCAATAAAGGATTACGCGGACTTATGTTAAGGACCTGCGGGTCCTTTTCTGGCGCGCAGATTAAGAACTATTTGTTGCCCAAGACTTGTAGACTAACGCCAAATAAAGTCTTTAATAAGAAAGGCACGCAGTCCAATATATTACAAACTGACATTAAATGTCGTTTCTACTCATCGACTGGGGCACGCAGGCGAAATAAAAAGTAAACGATAACATATTTAACCTACATGTAACACTTTTTCAATTGTGCCACATTCCAGGTTCTGGGAACTTCAGTCCCATCAAGCTTTCCAACTTATATGCTCCCTTGGATAACACCTCTTTTATTTTGTAGGGGCCTTCCCAAGTTGGGGCCAACTTGTCCGGAGGCCCTTGACCATAACGCTTCATTGTTGCGGTAGACGAAGTCTTCCGCATCGGAAGTACATTTCTGATAGTATTTTTGCAATTGACGTTTATTGTTATGCTCGCGAATCAGTGCCAACTCTCTTCTCTCTTCGAGAAGGTCTAGGTTCATCCGCAACTCTTTGTCATTATCATTGTTCGTCAATATCCGTGCGGATGGAACCCCCGATTTCAGCCGGGATCATGGCTTCAGTACCATAGGTTAAACTGAACGGCGTTTCAGAATTACTTAAATTCTTTGAGTGCGAAACGCCCACAACACATGGGGTAATTCATCAACCCAGCCTGTTCGTTTAATTCCCAGCCTTGACTTGTATCCCTTCTTTGATTGTTCTATTGGTCCTTTCTACCTGGTCATTGGCTTGTGGATGGGCCACAAATGTAAAAATCTGAGTGACCTAAAGTTCATTCACGCCACTGTTGCAACCCGCTGTCCGCAAAACGAGTCCCATTATCACTCACAAGTTTTTGTGGAAGGCCAAATCGTAGATAATGAATTCCCATAGGAATTTCTTGACGCTGGATGCGACTGGTTTAGCTTCGACCCACTTGGTGAAGTAATCAATGGCCACAATTAAAAATTTGACGCCTCCCGGAGCTTATGGGAAAGGACCCATGATATCTATAGCCCACTTCTGGAACGGCCAGGCAGACGTTACCCCCCGGCACCAACTCATTCCTCGGACGCAGCGTATTGGCAGCATGAGCGTTGGCAAGAATCACATTTCCTGATTTCTTGTACAACATTCATATGCATCCCCGACCAGTAGTATCTGCGTTCATGAGTTTTCGCTACGACCATTCTTGGGCCCGCGTGAAGACCGCAAATACCTTCGTGAACTTCCCTTTACCAAATAATTCGCATCCTCGGCGTCCATACATCTCAGAAGTGGGCCGAGGAAGGATCTTTCTGTACAAGACACCATCTTGCATTGGGTAGATCATGGACTTGTGTCTTATCTTTCAATCCGCGGCTTTCTCTTCCAGTAGAACTCCTGATGACAAGTAAACCATGATGGGCGTCATCCAGGATTCTACGCCGGCCTGAATTACTAAAACTTGGTTATGCGGAACGGATGGCCGATCAAGGACTTCAATACGAATGTCCTTAGCAAAGTGCTCAAAGTTTATTGAAGCCAACTTGCTAAGGGCATTCACCGACTTGTTTTCGCTTCTTTTGATATGAATGAGTTTGCACGAAGAAAACTGAAGGATCAAATCTTTTGCTTGTGGCAAGTATGAAGCCATTACGTCGTTTTTTGCTTCACAAGTCCCATTGATCTGTCCCACGATCAACATAGAATCCACCCGCGCATCCAGGTGCTTTACCCCAAGCTTGTTAGCTATTCTCAAGCCTGCCAAAAAGGCTTCGTACTCCGCCTCATTTTTAGTACTTTTGAAGTCTAACTTGATGGCGTAAGTGAATTCATGGCCTTCCGAATTAACCAGCTTGAGGTCCGCGCATGACCTTTCACTACTCGAAGTTCCGTCAGTGAACAATGACCAAACTTGTTATGTTCAGGAGGCACCGGGGGCTGCTGTTCAATTAAGCATTCTTCTTCTTTTTGTTGCGGAACTTTTGTAACGAAGTCTGCCAATACCTGCTCTTTGATTGCTGGTATGGTTTTGTATTCAATTGCATGTTCTCCCAGTTCGATGGCCCATTTCGCCAATCGCCTAGACAATTCTGGCTTTGCATAATACATTCTTGAGCTTATACCCTGTTAGCACATTAATGGGATGGCCTTGAAAATATCTGCGGAGGCGCCTGGCAGCATAGACCAATGCCATAACCAGTTTCTCAAGCATTGAATATCTGGTTTCTGGCCCGGTCAACGTCCTACTGATATAGTAAATAGGCGTTTGGACATTCTTTCTGTTTGTCAGTAGCACGGATCCAATGGCGATGTCAGACGCTGATAAGTACAGTGTCAGAGGTTCCCCCGCATGTGGTGCTGTTAAGGTAGGCAATTCCATCAAACACTTTTTGACCTCTAGAATTGCTTGTTCAGCTTATGCGGTCCACTTGAAGTGCGCTTTTTTGATGCAGTTTCTCAGAGTTGAGACAGACGGGTAAGATTTAGCCGCATGATTGGCTAAGAATCTGTTCAGTGCAACCAACCTTCCATTAAGTGTTTGTACCTCCTTGAGGGAAGAAGGTGAAGGCATGCAGGCTACTGCCTGAACCTTGTCTGGGTTGGCTTTAAAACCCGCACCCGTTACTATTACACCCAAAAATTTTCCTTCCACCATTCCGAATGAACACTTACTGGGGTTCAACTTCATGTTGATCTGTCTGAGGGTCTCAAATGTTTCTTCAATATCTCGAAGCAGTTGATCTTCCTTAACACTTTTTATAACCAAATCGTCCATATATACTTCTAAATTTCGCCCAATCTGACCTTTAAATGCCTCATCCATCTATCTTTGATATACAGCCCCCATGTTTTTCAGACCAAAGGGCATAATCTTGTAACAGAATGTGCCTTGATCTGCGCGAAACGCTGTCTTGTCTTCATCACCCACCGCCATGTGAATCTGGTGATAACCTTTGTAGGCGTCGAGGAAACATTTAAATTTGAAAGGGGCTACCGCGTCAACCTTAAGATCGATTTCGGGTAAAGGATAACAGTCTTTTGGACATGTCTTGTTCAAATCTTTGAAGTCTATACACATTCACCATGTCCCGTTGCTTTTGGGAATGAGAACCGGATTGGCGACCAAGTCTGGTACTGGATTGGGCGAATGATTCCAGCATGTAAAAGATCTTGAACTTGTTCGTTCATAGCTTTAGTCTGTTCCGGGCCCATCTTTCGCTTCTTTTGAACAATCGATGTGAATGTTGGATTCACCCGTAATTTGTGCTCCGCAATTCTCCGCGGGACACCACTCATGTCCGCGGGTTGCCAAGCGAAGATGTTTAGGTTCTTCGTTAATAGTTGTTTCAAAAATGTCCTCACTATCTCTGAGATAGTAGGCCCAATCGTTATTATTTGGTCCGGAAACTTCTTATTCAACACCCACTTTTCTGGTTCAGTCCTCTAAACTTGCTTTGGGACTTTACAGGGTTTTGAACTTTCTGTTGCGAAACAGTGACGGGTGACGTGGATGATTGCCACGCCAGTACGGGTCGGAACTCCTACCGCACCGTGAGCTGTAGAGGAATGAGCATTAAAGTCGTCGATTACCTCACGTCCCAAAATGATATCATGCTTTGACGTCACCGGTAAAACCAAAACTCAACATCTTCAGTTCTTGAATGAGTTTCATCACTAAGAGTGACTGGAAATGATATCACCCCTCGCGGGTGCATTACTTCGCCGCCAAAACCAGACACAGGAGCGTGAATGGGTTTCAGTCTCACCTTGTCGTGTTCATCAAGTTGCTCAAAACATTGCTCATACATTATGTTTGAGGTGCTTCCAGTGTCAAAGAAGACGTAATATGAACGATAATGACCTATGAGGGCGGTGATTATCAATGGATTTTTGTTGCAAGGACCTCCATTGACCCGCGAGAAAATCACGGGTTCGTTCTTCCATTCATCGTCAAGAAATTCTCTTCTCTTCTCCCAACCTTGTGCTCGCCTTGAATCATGTGAACATTTAGGTCCTTGTATGCTTCTTGGATGGGCCTTGGTTATCTCTCGCGGGAGACTTACCAGTCGCTGGTTTTTCATTTTTTACCAAGTGTCCAAGTTTTCAAGATTTCACAGATGCCTCGGTCTCATTTTTAAGGCTACACATTCATTCGTGTTATGCCCTATGTCATCATGAAATGAACAATACTTTTTAGGGGTCAATGAATGATCTCCTCGTGAGTGGTTGAGGTTTTCTGAAATTCACGTTCTTAATAGTAAGAATTTCTGAGGGAGTCTTCGACAGTGGAATCCAATTATTAGAGATTCGCGTTGAAGAAATCTGCTTGTTCTTATTGCCTATTAGAGATCTGGCATCAAATGGTTTTGACGCTTCCATGGAAGGCTGTAGTCTTGACCAAATTGTTCATTTTGCTTGTTTGTTTGGCCGTGGAGTTTGGAATTCCACCTTTGGGTTCTGCTTTTGACTATCAGTAGCCAAAGTCTTTTGTGTCCTTGCAAACAGCTTTTCCGCATACATTATTTCATCCCAAGACGTGGGCATCCCATCTCTACCGGTTAGAGTCCAAATCAATTCATTACTCCACACATTTTTGCGAAAGGCTCCCCGTAGCATATCCTCGCTCACTCCACCAATATTGAGACTCTCATTGTTAAATCGGGTAATGAAGTCTTCAATAGACTCATTATTTCGTCTAACCATCTCTAATATTTCGGACGGGTCACAAGTGTGTTTTTTCTGCTGACTGAAATGTTGGGAGAATTTAGCAACAAAGTCATCCCAACTTTTAATTTGCCGGTCCGGCAACTTCTCAAACCATTCACGTGCCGCCCCGGTAAATGTCAAAGCAAACATGTGACACCGGTAAGGAAGAGTCCAACCACTGACTCCTCCTACTGCCACAAAACTTAACAAATGATAGCTAGGATCAGTCATCTCGTTATATTTTCCTACAGATGTTGGAATTTTGCATTGACCGGGAACGGGGCTGTTGCAATGCGTGCAATGAATTTTGACTTTTCAGCAAAAGCTACTGGACGGTATGGCTTAGTGAAGTCTTCCTCAGCATCACTATGATATCCATCCTGGTGAACTACCGCCCACGGACGACTAGTTCCTTCTTGCATATGAAGCCTGCTATCACCGTTGTAATAACTGAACTCGCCTGGATGATATGTTGAGTCGTAACTGTCATACTCATCTCTGTAGGCAGGCACACGCATGACCAAACAAGGACGGTCACGCCTTCTCCATACCTCTCTAGGGTCTCTCTCCTTCTGAAGGCTATGACGGATCTGACTCCTCCTCACCATTAGGGGAGGAGAAGTGGACCTCCTGGGAGATTCATCATATTCTAAGGTACGAACGCGTAGTTGCTCTTCACAAACCATGCGCTCGTATTCAACTGTGACTTGTTCCCGCTGGAGGCGATACCATTCCTTTGGGGATAAGGGTCCTCTAGCTCTGGAATTCTGAAAGTGACATGAAACAGGCGACGAAGAGGGAATATCAAGATCAGCTTAGCACTCTTTGGACGGCTAATCGGATCATTCTAAACACGTGGTAGTGGCTATGAGGTACGAGAATCACTCAGAAAAAGATTTTCAAAAGCATACTCATAGAAAAATCGTGAAGGAAACTAAGGTACTCACAAACCTAAAAGGGCAAGATCTACAAGACTACAACTAGGAGACTCAAAAGTATTCACAATTTTCAGACTGAAACGGATTTTTAAATTGATAAACGAATGAATACACACAAAACAAATGAATACACACAGGAATGTATATAATAGTCATGAGGCCCATTACAAACCTCGTGCCTTACACTAAAGTAGCTTATGAATAAAAACTATGATAGCCATTCAACAATGGCTTTATGTTGGTTGATGACAATCTAATATAAAGCTTATAACTCGATGGAAATAAAACAACGATAAATTAGTTATTAGTTACAGATTAAATCATGAAATAATAATCTTTATTGAACTATAATGATCATCATTATCACCATCATTTGGGACCAAGGTAGTTGGTTAATGCAGCTACTGCCAAGCTGGCTTAGTTTTTCAATTCAAAGATACAAACAAAACAAAAAATGAAAATAACATATTTGGTTCAAGTTGATGCAGACTTGTCTTCCTTCGGCTGTAAATACCTTTAGTAAAGAAAATACAAACGAAAAGGACATAAGTAGGGCGTGCACAACCCAGTAAGCAGAGGTGTAAACAAGCAGAGCCGCTCGTGAGCTACTCAAGATCAGCTCCTTAAAAACTCGAATTGAGCTAAGCTTAAACGAGCTCGTGCCCAAGTTCGAGCTTTTATTAAGACTCATTTAGAAAACGAGCTCGAGCTCAATCCGGCTTGTTAGCCTACACAAGCTTTGTACATATATAATTTTTATTTAACATATTTATATAATTAACTATTATTATATATAAACAAATGATTAAAATAATTAAGTAAATATTATAAACATACATAAATAAAATAATTAATAAATAATAAACGAGTTGAGCCCCCCTAAGATTAAAATGGGCCTAAACAAGCTCGGGCTCAGCTTGGCTCGTTTACACCCCTACCAATAAGAACCTTGGTTTTAATAAAGTGCGAGGCGCTCACTTTTTCATAAACCATTAGACAAAAATATTGAAAAAGAAATGAATTTAATAAAAAGAGAATTAGAGAGCATTTTTGTATCATAAAAGTAGCTTACCCTTGATGCTTTGCCCAACGTGAAAACTGATACAATTGAACGGTTTCATTTGAGGCGTGACATCCTAGAAGTAAATAGTTACGAGGCTGCACCATCCACGCAAACCTCATGAATAATCCAGAATACACACACATCGCTGCAACAAAAAGTTAGGGGTAAAAGTGTAAAAATTGTCATCTTACTATTAGTTATATACGATCATTTAAACAAGATAGAAGTAAAAGAGCAAGTTGTGTGGGTGTGGGTTCAGTAGCAAGTCAAAATAGAAAAGTCTTTGTAAAGGTTTAAAAGAGTTCGAATTTAACAAGAAAAACTTCTTAACCAAAAGACCAAAATTATTATTTATATGGCTATTTAGTGTGTCTAATAAATGCGAACATAATTATGTCAATAAAACAATTTAAGAGATTTTATGCAATAAAATACGCTTTGATCAACACAGTTGACCAATTAATCTTCTTCCTTTTTAGCTTTTTTATTTTATCTATTTGACATTTTGAATGGATATCATGATCTTGATAGCCAGATTCATTCGAAATGAGATAGTGGAAAAATGGGCAGGTTGTGCAGGTGAAGTAACGAGTTAAAGCAGGTAAAATTATGCATAGATCAAATTGTCAACATCGGTTGGGTTGGGTCGGGTCCGTTCAAAACATTTTTACCCATTTTTTATTGCTAAATAGTGTCATATGGGATTCAGAAAGCTTTATTATTTCAATAACAAACTGCTTTTAATAATTTACGAGGTTTTATTCATTAAAAATACACGTCGGTTGGTCAAGTTAGATTCATTTGACCCATTTTATTTTAATTGGGGTAAGATGGTCATTCATGCATATTGAAAAACTGGTCAAAAGCTATATTTGTATGTGTCAAAACAGGTAACATCTTTTTGCCCAAAAATACTTTTCTACTGTTAATTAGTGTGCCATATAAGATTAGAAACTATAGTATTATAATAATAACCTAAGTTTTCCAATTAAATGATTTATAATGTTTTACACTTTTATGCATTAGAAATACATCTCGGTCATTTTCAACCCGTTAGACCAAGTGGGCTTGTTTGGATTCATATCAACGAGTTAAAGTTGCCACGTCTAATACAAAGGATTACCAACCTGCAGTCATGTTTCCAGATATCATCTCTGGAGGTTTCTGCATGTCCACCAGCCCCTGCGGTATTTTACCAATAAAAAAATTCATTTAGAATAATCTTGCCTTACAACAACATAATAAGCTTTATAGAATACTGTTGTAGTATTAGTAGGTATATAGTAAAATAAACATACCGCAGCAACAAATCCCCAGTTGGCTACAGGACCCCAGAAGTGAGTGGTTTTAGGGCCAACAGGACTGTTGAGAAATGCTCGAAACGAAGCCATGTATTGTGTTGTTATTAAAACACCTCTGAAATGATCCATTTATAAAACAAATTTATCAAAAAAATGTCCATGAGCATGGTCAAAAGTGATGCAATAGTCACTGATATAAAAGATTGAAATATAGAAATGTTTTAACATTGAAAAGAAGAAAGAGCATATACAGATCTTAGTTTCTTACGTGAATCACCTAGATGTGATTCTATGAAAAGAAAAATTAAGTCTTAAGAGATACAAATACTTGCTAGTTTCGTATTTACAGCTTAGACTAAATCACATAACAACTTGCAATAGATGTTTATTTGCATATTAATAAACAGAAACAAAGTCAACACTTTCCAGGTTTCTAGGGTAAAAGAACAACAAATCAAGCTGATTACTAAAGCATATAAAGTAAAACCCTAGAAAAGACGATAGGTACAAAATGCATATATATAGAAGAATCAAAGTGAACAACAATAATAAAGTAGATCATCCAAGCTTGCATCGGATGGATGCTTATTTGCAGATTAAAGTTAATAATAATTTGTACGTAAGGTGAAAGAAGCGTATAGAATGAATGAAGTGTATAGAAACAAACCGAATGCCGCACATGTAACAATCGGAATAGAATAAGAGTAAAGTTGTTGATAGCTTGCCCTAATTTAATGATAATCGAATGGCACACATGTAGATGATGATTGTATGGAATGATAAATAAAGATGATCGGAGAATAAATAATAATAATAATAATAATAATAGTAAGTAAAGAAGCCTCACCGGAGACTAGATGGAATGGATGGCAGCAAGTAACACCACCGTCTTCTAGTCAAGACGCCACCAATCAACCAACCAGGGAATAATAAGATGACTCACCACTTGCAACTTCTTTTCTACTTAAATTCGCATTGCAAACCCCCCCCCCCCCCCCCCCCCCCCAATATGTTTTAATTTGTGCAACTATAGCCCTTACACAACTCAAACACTCAAACGTAGATTATCCTCTAACACCACTCGTAGTGGGGAGCCATCTCCAACCATGAACCCTTAAAGCACCGGAAACACCGCCTGAGACGCTTCCAACACAGCGTTGAGCTCCTCTCTTTTGGTCAACATATAGCCGTTGTAACGGCTAGATTTAAAAAAAAACTATTTTATTTATCATCATCCTCCATATATATCAAACATACCATTTTTTAAGACATCTCTCCTCGTTCTTTCATTTTCTATCAAAATAAAACAAAAAACCTTCCACTCTCTACCAGCATTAATCCATTCAAACACTCCATGTTCGGTTTTTGCCACACCCCTACCAAAGGCAGCGGAACATGCCGGGGTACGACGGATTGCTCAAGAACACAATGACATTATTAAAGTGACAATAGTTAATCAACTCATTCATTTCGTTCAATCATCAAAAGTAACACAACTTGTCCATACAAAGCAACACAAAATACAAAGAGATTAATTGTTCATTTTTCTAATAACCTAAACGGTCTCAAAATAAAATAGTGTCTTCAAATTTCAATCAACCAATGATTAAACCTGTAACATTGCATAAAATATATTTTGTCAACACGAATGTTGGTGAGCAATTTCATAATTTTGAGTATTTATAATACAAGAGAAAATCCACAACTCGTATATGAAACCATAAATAAAAGCAACAATTGAGGTATATAAATCATAGATAAATGAGGCTCCTTTCTTATAGGTAAAACTACCCAAATACTCGGATGTGATAATGGGACCCTATTCTATTAGCACGAGGCTAAAATAGTTAGGGGTGCGTATTATCATACTTAATGAGGCTCAACAACAACATCAAAATAAACACTCGAGCACGTAAAACATATGAGGCATATACACACAATCGGGCAATTATTCTAAGTATCATACACCCTAGAGTTTGTGGTTTGAGGATATGGTATCTTAAATCATTTTTGTTTTGATAGGTATGCATGTTACCCCCAAAGTATAAAAGTAAAAACGAGGGGATGAAATATACTCACATGGAATAAGTGACTTTAATGATGAACTGGTTCAAAAGATAGTTTGGGAAAGACGAACTCAATGAGTTAACGGACGATTCTAGATTAAAAGGTCCTTAAGTTAGTAGGATGTATAAGTAAAATAGAAATGACAAGTAAAATAAATAAACATGGTTTTGGGTTTTAAAGTGTAATAAAACTTAAGTAATTAAAGTGACGGTTTAAAAAGTAAGTTATCTCGAGATCAAGTATTGGTGTTTTTATCCATAAGTTTTACTTACCCTTTGTTAACTAAATGTGTGGGGATTGGCTTACTGCAATAGTGCACGGCCCCTTGCTAGATAAATACCAAAACGAGATTTAACGAGTGTCCGGCTTTGTCGGTTCGGTTCTTGATAATTTGTCAAGTCCGAATCCGATATTCCAAAGTGATAAATATTATGAGATAACTCATCAAAAACAGAAATCTTAACTAAGTTAGAATTTCTATTAGGAAGAAACTCCAAACGTCAATGTTAAGCGGGTGTTCGGTTTTGTCGGTCCAAGCTTGTTATAAGATCAATTTGGTTCTGACATACCAAGTAGTTTGAGAAAACATTTATCATCAGTTTGTAAAAAATATCTTAAAAGAAAATATGAGATTCTGTGGCCCGAAACACAACTAGTGTGTTTTAAGCGAGTGAACACGGTTTAGTTCGGTTTGGTTGGTTCAAGACTTGGTATATGACCAAGTTTGGATCCAACAAATCCATATCATAACAAAAAATACAAAAAGTAAATAAAAGAACTTAAACATTTAAATCTTGAATACAACTTGTTTTAAAACAATTAAAAAAAGAGTTAAACGGGAATTCGGTTTCGGTTCGGTCCATGACTCGGTATGAGACCGAGGTTGGTTACCAGATACCCAAAACCATGGAACTAATACAGAATCTTAAATACTCATATCTTAAACAAAAACAGTAAGCATAAACAATTTAAATGCTAAAATGGACTAAAATAGCCCTTTCATGTAAACTTGTCGTAGGATGACATAAACACCTAATTCAACCATTGTTGAAGAGGAAAAAATAAATAAAGTAATATAACATAAAAAAACATAAAACATGAGTTTTAATTACCCAAATCGGATTAAAAATCAGGAAACAACTTATGTTTGACTTTAAAAGTCAAACCGTCAAGAACAAAAGGAAATAAACCTTGCAATCCAAAAATTTGAGAGAGTATGAAGTGTGAGCAGCTGAAAATTAGTGAAATATACTTGTATTTATAGGTCAAGGGTGTTGAGAAAGGCTTGAGAGTGTGACAAAGCTTCACCAATAGAATCTCATGTAAAAATGTCTATTGGTTGCTTTTGAATTAAAGTAAAATCCTTAATTTAAATAAAAATAATTAAAAAAAATTTGGACAAAAAGTATATTTTATAGTTGGTAAAATACGTATGGGATTTATCTTGGTTGGTTTTTGGCAACTTAGGTCCTTGTAGTTCGTTTTAGGTTGTTTTAAGCATAAAATAAGCGTTTTAAATACCGTTAAGAGTCTTAAAAGAAAACAAGACAAGTATGAAACATGATTATATCTTAAAATACGCTATTTTATTTATATCAAAGGATCCGCAAACAAAACAGGTCGGGTTTACAATACAAATACGAATACGAATCAAACCGAAAATAACAAATGTCACGGTTTTGGTTAGTGTATAGACGTTGTAACGACTAGATTTAAAAAAAAGCACCAAACCTGAACATCACCCAAGCGAGTTGTAAGGCCCTGTTGGATTTACTCATAAACACAGTTCTAAATATCATAGTTAATTAAAAACTTTACGCGGAATATAAAACTTTCATAAAACATTACATAATCAAACCATAACTTGTCTTAAAACAACATCTTGTCTTTCAAAATAAACAAAACATTAAACTTAAACGTCTTGAGTCTTCTGATTTCAGCCTCTTATTCAATGCCATGTGTCCCCTCAAGCGAGCTGCCTCATTCTACTCACCTGCGTGCATACTAAAAGTCAGCTACGCTGAGTGAGTTATAGTTAATCACATATCGTATAATACATACACTTACCTTCAATCATGCATCCGAAGATACATAATAGTTACTTTACTAACTTACTTTCATTACATAATTTCATATATACTTTCATACTTTATTACTTTCATACTATATAATTACTGTCCATTCTATCTCAGATATTATTAGGGTCTGGTCCCTCTTTCCTTTGTCTATCTCAGATATTATTAGGGTCTGGTCCCTTTTTACTTCTCTATCTCAGATATTATTAGGGTCTGGTCCCTTCTATCTCAGATATTATTAGGGTCTGGTCCCTCTTTCTTCATCTTCGTACATACTGTCTTTACATACCCATAACATACATACTTTCTTTAATCATTCATACATATTCATATATTGTACATATATCTTACACATTCATCTATCATAAACATACCTCCCTTGTTAGCACGTGCAATATCCGAAGATCGTTCACGTACCGACAAGCTTTCACTACATACATTTAAGATATACATACATAACATATAAACCATATAAGGCATACACTTACCAGTTAAGATAAGTGTATTAACTATCACATCGAGTATGCACACAGCCCCGAAAACATAATAAGGAAATGGGGCTAGAAACTTACCTGAAGTCGGTTACGTTCACCGTTTATGGTAATCCCTTTCTTGAGCTGTGCACGACTAACTGTATAATATGTACATGTATCAATTAATTATTGTTACTCATATCGTATTTCTATCTTAATATAACTCACAACGAACGGGGTCCGGGGGCAGCGCCCCTGGCAGCGGGGTTCTAGGGGCGGCAGCCCCTAGCGGGGTCCAAGGGGCAGAGCCCCTGGCTGGGGTTAAGCTGCCAGGTCAGCTTGGAAAAATTTTCTTTTCAATAGTTGTCTTAACACATTTTTCATTAGGATTCTAAATTATTTTCTAAACTGGACTTATTTAAATATGGTCCAAATATCCATCATCTGGTCCAATTTGACCGAGAACTATGGTTTGACCGAAAACACATGTTTTCGGCCGAGAACGCCATGGCCGAAAACCACATGGCCGAGAACGTAGACCGAGAACACCATGGCCGAAAACCACATGTTGGCCGAAAACCACCAGCCCAGCTCCTCATTCCACTTTTATGATTTATACTTTGCTCAGTTATTGATCTAAGGTTCAAATCATAAACTTTTAACATCCTATCATTATCATTTACAATCGTTGCACCCCCGTCACTATACTATTATCTAGATCTAACCCGTTTTAGGTGTAAAGCTTGGATCTTTATACATATAAAACGTTCTAGACTAGATCTAGGGTTCCTTTATGAACCGTTCAAACCTATGAGTCCATTTCATCCATTTAAATCATCAAGTTTGTATTTTTATGGAACATCTAGGTCCAATCTACTCTAGGGTCAAGTTTCATGGCAAAACATTCATAAAAACATAAATTTTAAGGTTAAAGCACGTATTTATCTTTTTACGAACTAGGATCTTGTATTTATCTTGTATATGAAGATCTATCTATATTCAACTTGATTTCGGTCTCGGGTGCCCCCTTTTTCTCTTGCGGCCGAAAATGGAATGTTGTGTGTGTTATGGAGGTGTAGGGAGAATAAGATGGATAAGTTGGATGGAAATGGAAAGATTTAGGGTTTAAGGGGTATTTATACTCCTAAGGCCCATCTTTCCTTTTTAGTCCATGATTAATTCTCTCTAATTAGCCTACTTATCTTTCCTCTTATATTATTTTATTTATTAATCCTAGCAAGCTTTTCCGTTAAGAATAATATAAAATATTATTATTTGAAATTCGGGATGTTACACGAGTCAACCAACCCCCACCTTCCCGGGCGGTATGAATTTTAACCCTAACATGTTGTCATATATGCAATATTTAGGGATGCCCACCAACGTACCACCCGCTGTACCCACCGACTCATCCGCACATCTCAATGACACTAAAGGAGACGATGTCGGAGACGCAACTGGATCCGGTGCTTTAAGACGAGACGGAGGCACAGCCCGGTTTGATCAAAGTCGGACGAGGACCGTCACACAAAAAGAAATACGCGAATGAGTCTCTATCTAAAAAAACAGCTCAACTATGGACCCCCTCATCCCCCCGGAGTATTTGACCCTTTCACGGTCGTGGTGCGCGGGCTCAGAAGATCCCGAGTGTTGTAAGTGGTGTTTAATAATTTTTTTTATTTATATACTAATTTTATTAAACAAAATATTAAAGGTTACTAATATAACTTAACGTATGGGATTTATAATTACTAAATTTCCCTTTACATTAAGATAATAATAAATTACATAACGATTACAAAGATTTGAAACGACAAAACCGTGCACTAACAAGAACCTGAGGCTTACAGTTGGATGTGGATCCTCAAATGTTGAAGAGATTAAAGAATTCACTAATTGGTTGTTGGATATAGGTGAAGGTAACTTAGGTGGTGCAAATGATGGAGAAGCAATTGTTGAGATTCAAGATGATCTTATACTTTTGAATTCAGTAGATCCAATTGATGAGTTAATTCAGTTTGTCTATCCTAACATCTTAGATAGATTCAATGAACTTACTTATTTTCAAGATCGGGCAATGTTGGCACCTTTGAATGAGGTCGTTCAGGAAATTAACGAGCGTATGCTAGCACTTCTTCCTGGTGACGAAGTCTAGTATCTAAGTTCAGACAGTTTAGATAACGTTGAAACTGTTTCTGAGAGTTTTGACCCGCAGTTGTACTCTCCTGATTTTCTAAATGGGATAAAGATGTCTGGAATGCCGAATCACAAATTGTTTCTTGAAGTTGGTGTCCCAATTATGCTACTAAGGAATATTAATCATAAAAAAAGATTGTGCAACAGTACACACCTACAAGTCGTTAGCCTGGTATACATGTAATTGAAGCTAAAGTTGTATCTGGTACTAATATCGGATAACATACATTAACTAGTCGAATAAGTTTGACTCCATCCGATAAGAAACTTCCAATTAAGTTAAAAGAAGACAGATTATTGTTGCACTTTGTTTTGCCATGACCATCAACAAAAGTTAAGGTCAATCATTATCAAGAGTTGGCTTATACCTAAAAGATTCAGTTTTTTCTCATGACCAACTTTATGTTGCTTTGTCAAAAGTGAAGAGTAGAGCCGGTGTTAAATTAGTCATACTGGACAAAGAATTAAACCTTACAAATAAAATAACAAAAGTTGTTTACAAGGAGGTTTTTGGAAACTTAATTTGAGGAATATTATAACTGGTGTGTACTTGTAACCTTAGTTTCAATTAATATTATAAAATCTTTTAGCAATATGTTTGTTTAATTTTTCAGTTATGTATGCAATACTAATATTATGGTATTCGTTTTACATTATGTTGTTATCTTACTAATAAGCTTAATTTTATAGTAATCTTAATTTTATAGTTATATGTTATGTGTTAGAATTAAACATTTGTAATGTAAATCTAAATAAATTTGTAAATATTGTTTTAATATAAGTAAAACGGTTTGTATATAAATAATATTAATTTTTATTATCAGTTATTTATTTTATAATTTTAAAGTGTACATATGATTTAAAATGTTATTTAATAAAAGTTTTTCAAAATAGTTTTAATTATGAACAATGCTCTATTGAATAGAGATAGTTATTATCTTCCTTGGAACCATAAAATCGCCGGTTATAATATAATTACTCCGATTGAATAGTAATCGACATTTTCTTTTCCATACCAAATCTGTTTGAATCAGTCTAAAGATTATAATCTACAACAAAATATGGCGACAATTGTTAACCGGAAGTTTTGTAGCGGATTCAGGAAATACCAGTTTGTTTTTAGTGATTTATCTACTATATTGAAGGATAACATCCAATCGGTTTTGTTGTTCAATAACCTCTATAAACGCCAAATTCATGAAATCGGAATTAGGAAAGCATTTCCATCTAAAGAGGAAACAAATCTGATCAATATCATACACGGTATACTTGATGATCATGAGAAACAGGTTGTCCATGTTGTACATGTAGGGGAATTCTTTTATTTCTGAATCAAAATAATGTTGTTATCAAGTTTGAAAATGGTGAAAAAAAAGTTTGAATGCTAAATTACTGTTGGAATCAAATGATTTGTTATTGTTAAAAGAGTTGGACGATTTGAAGCTTGGTAATACAAGAAAACAAATAGAACATTTTGAGTTGGAGCCTGAGGTGAGTAAGAAGGTGAAATGTCTATCCGAATGTGCAAACTATTAATCTGATTTTGATGATCTTCCAAAAGATTTTGAGGTTGAAGAAGAAGGTTAAGGTAACACACATTTCATAAGTTATTAAAATTATTGATATACTTTAATTACATAATAATAAGGTATTATTAGATTAATAAATTCTATATGATATGTATCATATAGTATTTATAATATGTATTGAATGGTCTTGATAAATTTTTGTTCAATTTTAGCCATATAATATGTTCAACTATGTGTATGTGTAACTATTGTTTTTATAGAATGTTGGCATTATGTTACAAAATTATGTGGTTATGAATACTATTAGGTTAGTAAATTATTTAATTGTATAATTTTAGTATTAGGTTAAGTATGTGATATATTTAACCTAATTTTAGTATTAGGTTAAAAGGAATAAGCATGTCGATGTTCACTAAAGAAGCAATGTAATTTTGTTCCCACATATACGTTTCAATATTTAAAACCATGCCATCGTAATATTATATGCTTCTTTTTACGTGTTTAACCACCCCTAAAATACATCGAAACGTGTGGGATTACTTACAAGTTAACTTAAAAGAAAATATTAAAATTAGAGTAGTTTTCTATTTTATAATATCCGTGATATATTTTTAAGATATTCGTGATCTAATGGAACAAAACGAATTGTTAAGTGATGAAATAAACAAACTAATTTGGGGTGGACAGGTTGAGTGAAAGAAAAGGAAGGTCGAATCTTTTTAAGATGATCCTGCGATGAAATACACATAGGGGCGCACAAACAATAAGGCTACTTATTGTGGTGACCTTTAAACTTTAACTCAAAGCATCACGACGCTTTAACTAACACATCGCTTTAACACCACACTGTTGTTTAAAGCTCCGTTATCACGTTAAAGCCCCATAATTTTCTTGTTAAAGCTCCGTTACCATGTTAAAACCCCACAATTTTCTTGTTAAAGCCCCATTACCACATTAGAACCCAACTATTTTCTTGTTAAAGCCCCGTTACCACATTAAAACCCCACTATTTCCTTGTTAAAGCCGCCCCGTTACCATTTCCTTGTTTATTGTCGGGGCCTTAACGCCCCAACGCGATGTTAAAGCGTTGTTACAACACCATATCATTTTTACATCCCATGCTGAAGTCCCATAAGGCAATGTGTAGTGGGGCTACATCATGGGAGAAAATGGGCAACAAAGAAGAGGACCCCCCCGGGCTATATTGAGGTGAAAATTAGCGGGGCGGGGAGATATTATCGCCGGCTTAAAGAAAAAATAATAATATAATATAAATTTGAGCTAAATAAAAAAATTAAATTAAAAACTTAATATAAATATCAAACCAATTAAACCATTTTCACCATATCATACACAAACTCAAACATTGTCACGCCCCACTTTAGGGCCTAGGCGTGTGACCACAAGTTGGTACCACTTTTATAAATACATCAGAGTTGCGGGTTTTATTTCAGCGGAAGTCTTTAATAAAATCATATTGAAAACTTATTATTAAAAACTCGGGTTTAAATACCCGTTTGATATTTTAAATATGTTTCTTTATAAAACATAACTCTTTTATAATATTTTCAAATAAAATATCTGAGCCATCAGATAGCATCTAATGACTTATAACTCCAATCTTCTATTACTTCTTGCTTGTCTGTTCTAACCTTTCTTGTTTCCCTGTAACATGGGGGAAAAATACGTCAGCACAAAGCTGGTGAATAACGATGACTCTAAAATCTTCTTTTCAATACCTTTGTGAAACCAACAATAATACCTTTGTGAAACCAACAATAATACCTTTGTGACTACTCATTAGGCACCCAACTAAATTGGGATCAAATTACCCTAAGTACCATGTACAATTAATTATATACACAATATCATTTCTTTGAACAGTCCCGTAGACCTTCAGAGACATGTTGATGATATGTACGACCTCGGGGAACTCCGAGTCACCATCCATGTTTGGATCAGACACATGTATACTCTTAATCAGAGTGTCCATTTCTTATTATTGTACACAAAGTTTTTAAGGATTCGTAAATCCTATGCAAACATTCAGACTCATTATAAAAGGTTTGGGGCGTATTCACCTTGTCTGTTTATAATAAGTTTTTGATACTGATTCCTGTTTTCTGATTCCTTCTTCTTGTTTTGTTACCTCGGACCTATAGTACGAGAATAACCTTTATATAAATAACTAGATCATCGATCTAGCTTCAGACCTTTAGTCCGTTTTGTATAGCTTTAACCTTGATAAAAAGCATTTGTTTATAAAACACTTGGACCTTTAGTCCCTTTCTTTATTTATCAATCATATGCTACGTTTCTTCTTCAAGAAGAAACGTCTATACGTTGTTCTTTGAATATCATATTTCTTAATAATAAAGAAATACTATTTATTATACCCTTGGTATATAATTACTTATGTTTCTTAGTCAAGAAGAAACTATATTTTTAACTATAACCTTTGCTTAAGAGAAGTTATATTATAATCAAGGTTCGGCTATACCTCCGACTATGGTCTATGCCATTTATAATAATAAAATAATAACTTAGGTAGAACCCCTTACCTCGCACGGGTATTCGGAGTTAGATATTCTTAAGCTTATACGAGCAGCACTTCTACTCTATGCACGTTTATCGAGGTGTTTTTGATCAACCCTTCTTGGCACGCAAATCGAAGCAAAGTTTGGCTGAGGGTCGTGCACGTACTTAGAGGAAAACACCGGGTTTATGGCATGGATTACGAGGTTATGATTATCGGGTCGGTGGCACGCAAAACAATGTTCGGCACGCAAACCGAGGTAGAGAGAGAAAGTAGTTAGAGAGAGAGAGAGTATGGGAGGTGTGTGGGAATGAGCCGATCCACCCCCTATTTATAGCTGATTTTGGATCCCATCGCGGTACGAGATGGGTCCTACTTCTCTCGCCATCGCGTATCGCGATGGCCCCTTTCCTGAGGTCACGCCACGTGGCCTGACACGTGTGCCACATGGTCTGACATGTGTGCCACGTGTCACTTGGATGTGACACGTGTCCGTGAGTCATCACGGCCCATCGCGGTACGCGATGGCCGTCCTCTTGGACTCATCGCGTAGCGCGATGGGTCCATGGATATTATTTTTCAGTTTTAGTCACTCGTCTTTGATAGCTTGTCATTTCTAGTCTAATTCTCATTGTCCAAGCGTGCGAAGTGCAAAGTGCGCCATCAAAGCGCCACATTGCGCCCAACACCCTTCGCCCTCGACCTCGCCCTCGCCCTCGCCCGAGCGCGTCGGGTGCTACGTACCCTCCGCTAGGACCTCTTAGTGCATGATATTCATAAAAGAATATTATTATGGAAAATCTCTTCCTTATAAAGAGATTTCATTTCTTTACCACTTTCCATGTGGGATGGATTTCATTTCCTTATTTATACCTTAGTGGAATTCTTCCACTTTCTTACATCTTCCAATGTGGGATGGAATTTCTTTCATGTAAGTAAATTTTAACTTAGGAAATATTTTTATTTCCCTATTTTTCTTATAATTCCTGATTTAATATTTTCTCATTACTTATCTTGAGATTATTTTTGATCCCTCAACTTTCCTAAGTTGTCAAATTTAGATCAAAATTTTGGGGATGTTACAAACATAAAACTACCAATAATTTTCATCATTTCATACTTCTTCAAACTCAATGGGTTCCCTGGATTCCATGAATACTGCCAAGATTTGGGATCAATTAATCAACGGGAGTCAAAGAATTCATCAAATTCATCGATGAGTGGCAGAAGAGCATTTATAGGTCACGAACGCGGTTCGGGTCGTCGCTAATAACATAGTGCCCAGCTCTACTAGCTATTCGCCACCACGTAGACGGTCATATATCCTTCGGGATCGTAAGCAAGCGAACACTCGTTTGATGAAGGACTACTTCAACGACAAACCTACCTATAACGACGCTATGTTTCGACGTCGTTTTTGGATGTCCAAGCGTTTAATTTTTGCGCATTGTTTGATATATGGAGCGGGAGTATGAGTATTTTCAACAGAAACCCGACGCAAGAGGATATTTAGGATTCTCCGCCATCCAAAAGTGTACTTCGGCTCTACGCATCCTCGCATACGGCAACACAACCGACATCAATTACGAGTATTTAAAGATGGCTGAGAAAACAACGAGAGATGCGCTGGAGAATTTTTGCATCGGTAAAATTTAAATTGTTTGTATTAATTATTGTTTTTAATATAAATATTTTTTAATGATTTATTTGTATAGGAATAATACAATTACTCTCGTCATTATCTGAGGATTCCTACTTCAAACGACCTAACTCGCATATACGATGTACACGAAGCAAACATTCTTTTCCAGGCATGATCGGGAGTATAGATTGCATGCATTGGGAGTGGGCCAACTGTACAGTCGCATGACGAGGTCAATACACTCGTGGTGACCATGGAGTTCCAACGGTTAGTCTTCAAGCCACTTGTTCACACGACCTCTGGAGTATAGATTGCATGCATTGGGAGTGGGCCAACTGTCCAATCGCATGGCGAGGTCAATACACTCGTGGTGACCATGGAGTGCCAACGGTTAGTCTTCAAGCCATTTGTTCACACGACCTCTGGATTTGGTCAGCCTACTTCGGCTCAGTCGGGTCCAACAACGACATAAACGTTCTCAACGCGTCACCCGTGCTAGAGTATTACATCAGCCGTAGCATACCGGTCTTACCGTTCTATGCCAACGATACCTTCTATCGTCACGGATACTATTTGGGAGATGGGATATATCCAGAGTACTCAATCATTGTCAAGACGTTTCAAGACCCGATCGAAGAAAAAAGAGAATATTTTAAGAAGAAGCAAGAGTCCGCGAGAAAGAATACCGAGAGGTGTTTCAGGGTTCTAAAAAACGTTGGCATTATGTGAATAACTCATGTCGTGTATGGTCGTTGGCAAAAATGAGCGATGCCATGTATACGTGTATCATATTGCATAATATGATTTTAGAAGACGAGGGAAACGCAATATGTCAACACTATATACCAGGAAGCGTTCCAGAACAGTTCTATGAACCAACCCAAGACCAACGAAAGTATAACATTCACCAGCTCACATCAAGTGATATACATAACCAATTGGAAGACGGATTTGGTTCAACACGTGTGGGATAATCGTCCCGTTGAGGACGAAGAGGAGGAGGAGGACGAAGACGCGGACGCGGACGAAGACGAAGATGAAGACGACTAGATTAGTTTTTTATTTGTATTTTTATATGTGTTTTGTTGTGGTGTGTTTTTTTATTATAATTTACTTTTTTATTATAATTTTTTTTAGTTTTATGTATTTTTTTGTATTTATTTTTTAATTTTAATACATTTTTATTTAGTTATTTAAATAAATTGGGTTTTATTTGTTTAGTTTAATTATAAAAAGAAATAATAAAAAAAGATATTGTGGGCCTAATTTGTAGCCCCTACACCATTACACCCCAAAAACAAATTTCCACCCCTTACTGACTAAGCTCCAGGTGTCGTAATTCGCCCCCTTTATAGCCCCTTCACTACGCATAACCTAACTAGTGGTATAATAACAAACAAAAGAGACAATATTAGACTAATATTAGACATATAACGTCATCATAGTTTTGACGCTTACCAACAAGAAGAACATGTTGTATACGTTATTACATATTCTTAAAAAGCCATCATTATAATTTTGTTTTGATCTAAACCTTTAAGTTTTACCACACCGTTTATCATATGTGTCTTACATATCAAATAAGATGGAAATTTTGTATTTAAAAAAATACTTTTAATACTTGTACTTCAAAGCAGCTCAATTTAATATTTTAGCGAGCTGATTTTTAAATAACATATTAACTTGCTCAACTTCTGTTTTTTAAATAAATGTGAACACGTAGTGTTATTTTTTTACTGACATTACAATCGTGTTTTATTGATAATGGAGTTATATTTACAATATATATATATATATATATATATATATATATATATATATATTTTAATTTGTCACCGTAAGATAGCAAATATTGGTATCATGACGTTTCAATCCGAACAACATCAATGTCAGTATTATCATACGCAAACTAGTGTTCAGTTTGTATTGTTTTCTATTGATACAAAACACGTGTCAATACTTTCTTGGATGTATCATGACTTTATTTTTGAGTTTTCTCTGTCAGTTGCTATACTGAGTGCTGATATCATACCAATACCTTAACGAATCAAACCAATACAAACACTTAATTTTTGGATCTTCACTTTCACTTGCTATGCGGAGTGTTGGTAAGTTGGTATTATCCTGATACCAAACCGATATTGATCAAATTTCCGGTACCTATCGCGTGGCATCCATCGGTTTTAAACAAAGAAAAGGAACATAACATGTTCAGTGACGGAATAAAGAAACAAATTGGGGAATAATAATAAGTTGAGTGAAAGAAAAGAAAAGAAAAGAAAAGAAAAGAAAAGTCGAATCTTATTATTATAAGCTTCGTCGGTATCACTCACGCACACAGTCGTCAGCATCTCCTCCGATCAATCAAATCAATGGCTGCTAATAAGGAAGAAGCTGCAGTGGCCGCCGATCTCATCGACTTCCTAAACGCCTCTCCCACCGCATTCCACGCCGTCGGTAAGTAACTCATTTCAATTGATTCATTCCGTCTTGTTTAATTTAATTGCGTTTTTATTGATCTATAGACGAAGCGAAGCGCCAATTGAAAGCTGCTGGATACGAGCAGATATTCGAACGGGGCGATTGGAATCTAAAACCCGGAAACAAGTATTTCTTCACCAGGAATTACTCCACCATCGTTGCCTTTGCTATTGGCAAAAAGTATGTCTTAATTCCAGTCCTACTACTTTGTTTTTCTTTAATTATTATTTGATCATTAGGTAATTTTTTAATTTTAAAATGTTATTATTTATTGTTTAGGTATGTTGCTGGCAATGGATTTCACATAGTAGGTGCTCATACTGATAGTCCTTGTCTCAAACTGAAGCCTGTTTCAAAGGTTATTCATCTGCATTTTTTGTAAACTATGTCTTTTCTATTTGTTTCACTCTATGTAGTTATCGCGGTGAGATATCGGTGATTTTTAATATTATGCAGAAATTATATATATACCAATTTAATACTAACAATTGTAACAAGTAGGAACTGATTAAGACTTAAAACACTAAAAACTGAGAATTAAGATTTAAAATACTAATATCGGAAATATCGGTCAAATTTGGGTCCAATATTATTGGGAATGATATTTTGACCGATATTTCACATGGGGACTGATAACCGATATATGGACGATATTGACTGCTGCGTAGGTTTCATTGATGGAAGTTGAGGTTTGGTTTGGTGCGTATTGATTAGGTATCGAAAGGTGGTTATTTGGAAGTCGGTGTTCAGACATATGGAGGTGGTTTATGGCATACATGGTTTGACCGTGATTTGACCATTGCTGGAAGAATGATTATTAAACAAGGGAAAGGTGATTCTGCAACTTACTCGCACCGGCTCGTTAGAATTCACGAGCCTATCATGCGGATTCCAACCCTTGCTATCCATCTTGACAGGTATATTATGGTATGGTTTGGAACGGGCTGGGTCGGTTGACCCGAAACATTTTGATCTAAAATGATTAGTGTGTTAAATATGATTAATAAGTAACATCTGATACAGTTTAACAGAGTTTTGACCTGTTTATAGTAACCGGCCCTTGACAGTTTTGATTGTTGTATTGTCTTTGGTTGGATAGGGGTGTTAATGATGGATTTAAGGTGAATACACAAACTCATCTGGCTCCAGTTTTGGCAACATCGGTTAAGGTAATAATAGTAATTACTTTATTTAAATATAGAATTGAATATTGAACTTTATGTTAAGTTGCTAGTATATCTTTTGATAGGCTGAGCTTAACAAAGCACTTGCTGAGAATGTGCCAGATGGGAAGCCCAATGAAGGCTCAAATGCTCCTAGTAACCAGAAGCATCATCCTCTTCTGTTGCAGGTGGTGCACTTTATTTGTTTATATTTTTTTCGTTAATTTTCAAAGTTACTTTAATATACTGATTATTTGTTTTCCTATTGTTAGCTTCTTGCTGCTCATGCTGACTGTAAACCAGATGACATTTGTGATTTTGAATTACAAGCATGTGATACTCAACCAAGTGTAATTGCTGGTGCAATGAAGGAGTTTGTATTCTCTGGAAGGCTTGATAATCTTTGTATGTCTTTCTGCTCTTTAAAGGTAAGAAATTACTGTTTTGACAATTGTGCGTTTCTAAAATAAATATATGAGTTGATACTATAAAAAACTAATTCACTTCTGTATATTAAAGTACCTAAACTTGTAAAAATTACACCAAAAGTCACTAAATTAATCTTTGCATACTAAAGTCCAAAACCTCTCTAAAATAGTCACTTGCGATTTCTTTTACAAATAATGACTTATCAAATCTTAAGATGGTTAAAATTTGATAAAGCGATATTCAACATTTGAAAAAAGAAAAAAAGTTTATACTATTTTCTTTAACCAGTTTAAGAGCTAAGAAGTCATTACTTAAAAAGATAATTCAAAAGCACACACATATTAGACAAGTTTGGGGGACTTTAGTATGCAAAAGTTAGTTTGCTGACTTTTTTTATGTGTTCTTTTACAGGTTGAGGGACTTTGGTATATATCAAAATTAGTACTTCATGAGAAAACCAAAAAACTCCATAATACATATATGCAATATATATCATACACACATGATTGCAGTATACTGCATATATATAGTATACATATTGCAGTATACTGTTTCATACTATGCTATCAATTTCGGTGCTATAGAGGTTATCGGATATCCAGCAAAATATCGATTGAAATATCGGTTCCGATAAAATCGGCGATATTTACCGATATTTTACTACCGCTATATCGGTCTTATCACTGAGTTTATCAGTTGAAAAGTTTTTTTTGCCCAAATATGACCAGTTTTACAACCCTAAGTCCATACCCGTTAATTTTTTTTCCCAGAACCCATATTCATTAAGTTTAACCCCAAAGCCTATCGACTCTGATGAATGAACGAGTGAACAACGACCTCATCCAGTAGATCACTCCATGCAGCCGATCCTCCACCTTACTATCCAGTCTAAGTTTTTTCTCCAAATCACTTTATCCAGTCATTTAGTTTGTTAATTGATAGTTTTGGGTTTTGACTTTTGATTTTGCTATTAATATTAGATAAGTTTTAGTATTTTGTATTACACATATATACAAATTTCGCATGATATTAAAGTTACCGCTATCGCTGTTTTTCCGCATTGCATAATTATACATATTTACTTTTTTTGGTTTTTTAATAATTTGGATATTGATATCAGGCATTAATAGACGCCACAGTGTCAGAAAAAAGTCTTGAAGATGAGAGTGGTGTAAGAATGGTGGCGTTATTTGATCATGAAGAAGTAGGGTCTAGTTCTGCACAAGGAGCCGGATCTCCAGTTATGTTTGATGCTCTATCCCGAATCACAACCTTTTTCTCTTCAAATCCACAGGTAATGATAGTAATAATAATAGCTTCATATCCTAATTATTATAATCTCTAATGAGTGTGGTGTAAGAATGATTGCATTACTTTTAATGTAGTTACTAGAGAAAGCAATTCAGAAAAGCTTTTTGGTGTCTGCTGACATGGCACACGCCTTGCATCCGAATTATATGGTTTGTGTCTAACTACCTTTTGTATAGTCTTTTTGTATCATATTCTTTTATAAATCTCTTTTTGGAATAATATCTTTTAGGACAAACACGAAGAGAATCATCAACCGAAGTTACATTCTGGGCTTGTGATTAAACACAATGCAAATCAACGATATGCCACTAATGCTGTTACTGCCTTCATATTCAAGGAAATAGCAGCCACACACAATCTTCCTGTTCAGGTTGGCCTGCTATATCATTTTCTGGTTTTTAAGATAATTTTAAAGGGAGAATTCCCTAAATAGCCCTTTTTAGGAGAGAAAAGGAGAAAATAGCCCTAAATCCTTCAATATTCCCAAAATAGCCCACAAAATTTGGACTCAGGAGACACATTGGGAAAAGATCTGACCAGATTTCTAAACCAATTGTTTTTTGACACGTGTAAAGATTTCTGAAAATCCGACCATATTTTTGAAAATATTGAGGGACCCGTTCATATTTCTCACTAAATCTTCTTCTCAAAAGCAGTCTTGCCAGACGGTTTTATAATGTTTCCTACTTGTTCCCTTCAAATTCTAAAGACATGGAAAAATGTGCCTTTAAATTTAGTCTTCCAAGACGCATTTTAGATGAATTTGTACCAAGAAGACGAGCTTTTGGTTAATTTCTTATGAGTTGAAATCTCGTCCACACCGACAAGATTAATTTTTAATCCGTCCACACCGACAAGATTTAAGTTAATTCCGTCCACACCGACAAGATTTAAGTTAATTTGGTTTTTGGGTTTTTGAAAACCATTTGGTTTCAATTTTTTCCGGTCTTGCTGTTTGAGCTTGAAACTTTTGGGCCAAGTAATTCAAATAATGAATTTGGGCCTGAAACTTTGTGCCTGACTTTTTTGTTAATATCGAGCCGGGGGTCTCATCGGAAGCAGCCTCTCTATCCCTATGGGGTAGAGGTAAGGCTGCCTACATCTTACCCTCCTCAGACCCTACCATAGCTTTTGCTATTGGTGGGATTACTGAGTACGATGACGATGAATGATTTATTAAACATTTGGGGCTACACCATTTATTATTTTTTTTTTATAAATTACTATACATTCAGACATATAATCCTTATATTTGATATCAAAACTTGGTTTTTTCAGTTTTTACGGGTTCACTTTTTTGGTACACGCAAAACCGTGTAAATTTGTTTAAAAATAAACATAATTCAAAGCTGTCAGTTTTGGATTGAATTCGGTTGTTAAAAGCTTAAAGATGAAATGATCAAGAGAATTTTTTTTGTATACCAGGACTTTGTGGTTCGGAACGACATGCCATGTGGTTCAACCATAGGCCCAATTCTGGCAAGTGGCATGGGGATTCGGACCGTTGATATTGGGGCCCCACAACTGTCGATGCACAGCATTAGAGAGATGTGTGCGGTTGATGATGTGAAGCATTCGTATGAGCATTTAAAGGCGTTTTTTGAAGAGTTCACTCGTCTTGATGCCAAAATTGCGGTTGACATTTAGACATCGATCTATCAAGTGGAATATGGTCAAAATGCCTTTGTTTCAGTTACTGATCCGATACATGGTTTCTGAATATGTAGTTTGCTTTTGAACTTGTGTAACATTTGTTCTTACAAACTTTAAAATCATACTTATGAACGGGTCTGGCCTGACAATAAACTTTAGTTTTGACCAGTTTGTTAACAAGTGTGTTGTTTTTTTGTTTTTTTAATGAGGCATAAATTCTAAAAAAATATTATTTTTAGTTAAATTATAAGGTTGAATATGGTGAAGTGGATGCACTCCTTCAGATACTAGGGATGAGCTCGGTACCGGTACTAAGAGTATTGGCACCGAAAATTCCCAAATATAGGTACCAGTACCGAAAATATTTAGTATGGTAGTTGTATCAAAGGCAAAGAATCGGAAAAGTACTGGTATTGTACCGATCCCGAAACGTCAAAAAATCACTATTAACAATACCGAATTCAATACATGACCCATTTGCTCATCCTTATTCCTTCCCCAATCCTAAACCCCATCCCCATAGACCATAGTAAATAAAAAAAGCTTAAAAATTCACTACTTATCGTCCCCGATCTCTAAACCCAACCCCATATGTTTATGGGAACTCAAGCTAATATCTCATATTTGAGGGGTACTTTGGATCCCCATATCGGGTTTTATTGTTATTTTTTATTTTTGTTGTTATTTTTGTAAGTGGATATGAATGAAAAAAAAAGAAAAATTATTAAAAAAAACAAATATTGTTTAATTGAATAGGGTTATATAGGAGAATGAGATGTGAGATTTTTGAAAAATAAGAGAGAACTTTTAAAAAGGTTTAATTTATTTTTATTTTTTTGATACAGGTATATGACACTTTCGTTGTGTATTTGCTTTTACTACCGTGTCATTTAATACTGAAAGACAAAAGACATTTATTTTGTGATATGCAAATCTAGGTCACATGACATACGGAAAGTCGGAAAGTTATTGCACGAGTCGCTTTGAATGAAAAAAAATGCATTACGTGTATTTTTCAAAACTTACTTTAACATTTTACTTTATAAGAGCGTCATTTTCTATGAGTGAAGTAAAGTTGAAGAAAGACATTTTTATCATACTTACGAAAACGATTAAATATTTCTTATTTAAAACCCTAATTCTTTGTGCACTTTTACTTGGCACAAGTCTGGACTTGTAACTCGTATCATCATGCTTGTTTATTCATGCGGTCTTTGTTACGCTAGTCTACTTAATCTTTCTAATTATTTAAAACATCATATTATTGTTAACGACATTTAAATAAAAAAAGTCCTGCCTTTTGGGGTTGACCAAGGGTGGTTTGGTAACTTGACATGCGGTAATTGAAACCCCAAAAAGACGACGAAAGAACAACAGACGAACAGAAAACAGATTCCGGAGAAGAAGATTCATTCATTGCCTGTAAGTCCCAAATCCTCAACCAACAAAACCCTAATCATTCATTGCCTGTAAGTCCCTATTTCACCCTTTACAATATTCCCACTAACTAAATCTAGGGTTTCACCCTTAATAATATCCATCCCTAATGGGTCTCTGTTTTCACCTTATTTAACCAATCCACGTACCATTCTGTACTTACTTCCGTTCGATTAACCCGTCCTAATAGTTAACGGGTTTTTAGGGTTTTGTTCAATTGTTGGTGGGTTCAGATTATTATTATTATGGCGGGAAGTAGTAATAGTAATAATAATTTGATGAAAAACATTGAGGGTTCAAGCGGGTTTGGTAATTCCGGGGCTCAGGTTCAGTCTATGCCGCCGCCCCTCAACCATCCCAAGATGTCGGAGCCGCAGGCGCAGGCGTTAGCGCAGTCCCAGTACGTGCAGGCGCAGGTTCAGGCTCATGCGCGAGCCGCCCATGCTCGCTTTCAAGCACAGCTAGCTCAGTCCCAGAAGCAAAGTTTGATGGGAGGGGTTAGTTATACTACTACTACTACTAATAATAATAGTAATGTTAATGTGGGTGTTTCGTCACCGTCAACGGTTACACCGATGAATGCTAAACGATCGGGTGGTCAAAAACCGTCTTCTCGCCCCCCGAGTGCTTCTGGTGGTGGAGCTAGTTCGCCTTTGAAAACCATGGAGCTTGCGCCCGTGCCCCATAGGCGAAAACGGGCCCCACCCAAGAACCAAATACCAGAAAAGGTAGCTGCTTTTTTGCCCCAGTCGGCTCTTTACACTAGGTTACTGGACTTCGAGAGCCGGGTTGATGCTGCGTTAGCTAGAAAAAAGGTTGATTTTCAAGAGTCGGTCAAGAACCCGGCCCATGTGCAGAAAATGCTTAGGATTTATGTTTTCAATACGTTTGCAAACCAAACGCCAACACAGCCCGATAATCTTGAGCCACCTTCATGGTCTCTCAAGATTATTGGCAAGATATTGGATAACAGTTCAGATTTGTCTGACACGTTACCCGTTTTACAGAACACGTCTTCAACGAGCCCAAAGTTTTCATCTTTTTTCAAGAAAATCACTATCTACTTGGATCAAAAACTTTACCCTGATAATCACGTGATACTATGGGATAGTTCAAGATCTTTAACCCTAAACGAAGGTTTTGAGGTTAAACGAAAAGGGGATAAAGAATTCACTGCTATTATCCGATTAGAAATGAATTACAAGCCTGAAAGATTTAAACTTTCATCCGCTTTGAGTGAGATTCTCGGGCTCGAGATCGAGACCCGTTCACGAGTCCTCTCTGCGATTTGGCATTATGTGAAAGCCAAAAACCTTCAAATCCCAGATGATACGTCATATTTCACGTGTGACGCGCCACTCAGAAAACTATTTGGAGAAGAAAAGATGAAGTTTTCAATGGTTTTACAAAAGATTTCACAACATTTGACTCAACCGGGGCCGATACATTTGGAGCATAAAATCAAGCTTTCGGGTGATAATAATCCGGTTGGAAACACGTGTTATGATGTTCGTGTTGATGTTCCTTTTAATTTAGATAAAGACGTCTCTAGTTTTTTGGAAAAGTTGGAGAAACATAAAGAGATTGATGCGTGTGATGAAGTAATTTGTTCGGCTATTAAGAAGATTCATGAACATAGGCGTAGACAGGCTTTTTTTCTAGGGTTTAGTGAGTCACCAGGTGAGTTTATTAATGGGTTGGTTGAGTCACAGAGTAAGGATTTGAAGACGGCTGCAGGTGATGCTACACGGAATGCTGAAAAAGAGCAACGGGCTGAGTTTTATAATCAATCATGGTGAGTTCTTTGGTTTCTCTTTTTCTATTTATTTATATTTATTTGTTTTTTAAGTATTAGAGATGGGCGTGGGAAATTGGGTGGGTTTTACGGGTTGGGTAAAGGGTCAAAATTGGTAAGTTTTGTGTCATCGGAATGGGCGAGTAAATGCGAGTTGGGTTGACCTGTAACGCTTTTTGTTCGTAATCTTTAATTTGCTATTTAACATATTTGAAAAATATACGACTTCAGTAATAATATAATGTTTTAAACGAAAATGATAACATTTTACATGCACTTTGAACAACTTTCAACGTTTTTGATCTGTTGGAGATAATTCATAAAATGCAACCTGAATAGTTCCATTTATAATTACATTAGTTGAAACTGTCATATCTAGGGTTGTTTAAAAAGCTTGCGGCTCACTCGAAAAAATCACGTTCGAAATTGGCTCATGTATAAACGAGCCAAGCCGGTTTGTAATGAGCACACTGATCCTTAAACGAGCCGAGCATGAGCCAAGCTCGGCTGGGCTTGTGGCTCGCTGGTTCGTTTAAACTAAAGCCCAAGTTTATATACATATGCATGCACACACACACGTCTGTGTGCGTGTAAATTAAAGCAGTAAGACATTTTTTTAATGAAACGAATAAAAAATATTGAAAATACTTATAATATTGAAATTCGTGTTTTTTCTCCTCTACAATTATAGCCCTGATTTTAATATGTCTATAATATAACCCAAAATTGTAAGCCAGAATTCAAATATAAAAATATGATTATGAAGTTTATAAACTTTGCATTATGTGTATGTTACAAATATCATTCAGTTTTGTATATATATCAAAGTATAATTTAATAAAAAGTTTTAAAAATGAACGAGCCGGCTCGACGACCATGAGCTGGCTTGAGCTTTTGATGAGCCTAGCACAAGGCAGCATTCCAGCTCGTTATGATAGATGAGCAGGATCGGCTTGATTTATAAAATAGCTGATCCCGAGCCCACCCTGGCTTGGCTTGTTTACAGCCCTAGGCCGACACCTACTGGTTCCTTGCCGTATAGCTGATGCACATGACAAAATAGCATTTAAGTTATTCCACATGATGCAAAGTGGTTATTAAAAGTATGTATGTGCATTTTAAATGTGATTATTGCGTGTTTTAGAATAAGAATTAAATAAATGAATCGAATAAAGTTAGGTAATTTACTTAAAAGTGGTTTTGTATTTAACGTGCTTATATATTTATGTAAATTACTTTTGAACAGGGTCGACAACGCTGTTGTTCGTTACTTGAACAGAAAACCGACCACAGGAAGCAATGCACCGGGAAGCACATAGTTCCATAGATTCAGATGGTTTTAAGGAATTCACAAATGTTGTCTAACTTATTATTCGATTGGGAAACTGAGTTTGTATGCTATTTTCATGCTTTCATTGATCTAGTCTCTTTAGGGATTTCCTGTTATGTTCATATAGTGGCCTAATCAGGACGCGGGTGTACTAAAAAACAGACCGAAGCGTTTAAATCAAAACGGGACCCTCCCTTCTCTCTGAGTCAAGCTGCTGGTTCTAGATTTTTCACTCTCTTTGCGATGTCCTTCCTGTATGTTTCTCTGCATCGATCATTAAAGATGATCTTATGAAATACATTAAATCATGTCGTATGAGATGAAACGTTTTTATTTTATTTTTTGTTTGGTTTGCTTGCTTATTATAAAATAGTTTATAGGAAAAATAAAAAAAATAAACCCTCATTCCAACTCCACATCTCATCGTCAACACGGTTACGAGGCTTATTCAAATTTTTTATTTTTAATTGTTTTTTCACACCCATATGATGTTTGTATTAGTTTAGTTATGTACGCACTTATTGGATTTCCCATGTTTAGTTTAATTGACGAATTCTGTTAGATCCGTAGAAAACATTACTATAGAGGGGAGGAGGGGTAGAGGACGACCGAAATTGACTTGGGATGAGAGGATTAGGCATGATTTGATAGACCTAAACCTCTCCGAGGACATGGTTAAGGATAGGAATTCGTGGAGAAGTAGAATTAAAGTTAAGGATTTTTAGAGAGAATTGAATACCTTAGGGCTTAGACTTAACTTATTTAGGTCACATATCATAATGGTATTTCCCTTACATATATTATTATTATTATAATTATTATTAGCTTTTATATAGATGTTAAACTGTGATCTTATTATTAATATTATTATAATTAGTAGTAGTTTTTATATAACTGTTAAACTTTGATTTCCTTTATTTTGCTTCATACACATGTACTTAGAGCCGAGGGTCTCTCTGGAAGCCACCTCTTTATTCCTTTGGATAGAGGTACGGTGTGCCTACATCCCACCCTCCCCAGACCCTACTTATAGCTTTGCTGTCGGTGGGATTTTACTGGGTATGATTGATTGATTGATTGATTGATGTTTAGTTTAATTGAAACCACAAAGGCCCAAATCCATTTATTGAGGATTTTGCGGTCAACAACTGGAGCGTGGCTGGAATTGGGGTCGGTCCGTGTAGGGATGCTCACGAGCTGAACCGAACGGTTGAATTTCAACTCGAGCGAAAATCAAAACGAGCATTTTTCAATCGAATATCGAGTGATTTCGAGCATTATTTATTTCTTTTTCACTGAAAATTTTCAATAAGAAACAAATTTGAAAGTTGTAAATAATATATTTTAGAAATAAATTAGTAGTTTTTAGACAAACGCGTAATCGATTGTAAATTTTTCTTAAAAAAAAGTTTGAAGTAAAATATAATAATCATGTAAACAAACTTCTATTATTCTAAAAACTAATATTGACGGAATATGAAAAATTTAAAGTGGTAAAAATAATTGTAAGCTTATATTTATGTGTTTTGTCTATATATTTATATATTTGTTCACATATAGTTTTATATAAAATAAATTAAAAATATTCGAGCCGAACCGAACCGAACAGACTTTGCTCGTTGCTTGGCTCTTTTACAAACCGAATCGAGTAGAGCAACTCACTTTCAATCGAGCGAAAAAACGAGCGATCAATTTTTGAGCGAGAGGCGAGCGAGTTCAAGCGATGAGCGATTTGGACGGCCCTAGATAGGTGGGTAGTTGATATGGAACATCCTATAATATTAGTTTGTAACTTCTTAAAAAGCAATTAATTTTAATATATTAATCTTGATAAAAATAAAACAAATTGATGTGTATTTACTAAAAGGAAAAAGTGAGTACGGTGCTGTCAGCTATGTAACCTTACATGAAAAACCAATTAAAACACATCACATTTAACTAAAATACCTTCCCCTTTTATAAAAATCTTTACTTACTAATCTTGAATCTGGAAAACAGTTGCTGCAGTTTTATGCTTTTGGATCTAGCTCGTACTCTAGAATTAATTGATTTTTTTTTCTTTTGAATTTTAAGTTATGTTTGAATTAAAATGAGGTTATATATAATAGTTAAATAATAAATAAATGTAAAACAAAAATTGGAAACACAAAAAGCTCCTATGGAAATATGCAAACTCTTGGATTATGTAAGTTTTTTTTTAATGGAAAACAAATTCATCCAATAAAAAGAAAAAAAACCCATCTTGAAAAACATGCAAAACTTTTGTTTTCAAATCGTAATAGCCAAATTAATGATTTAATTCTTCGTAAACAAACATTATAATAAAAAAATTAACATTTTGTCACTTTCTATTACAGTCGAGCTGTAGGTGGAAGTATATAATTATTTTAAGTATGGAAAGGAGTTTAATTAAATGGGGTTTTTTAATCAAAACTACGTAGTTTTGATTGGTTTCTGTGTAAGGTTACACGGCTAACAACTCCGTATTCACTTTCCCCATTACTATATATACAAATACAATTGAGGACTTTGGTGTCGCTAAGTCTCGATTGAGCCACTTGGCGACACCGTATTGGTCTCTGGCGATTGATTTTTTTTTCTAACTTTAGTTGTGGTATCGTAACGAACATAATAGAAGACGACCAAACATTAATTTTGTGTTTTTTTTTGTTTATTTTAGTTCGGTACGGTAACGAAATGACATAAACCAACCGAATTTGCCGACCGAACGTCAATTTTGTGTTTGTTTGTTTTAAATCCAGTAAGGTAACGAACGTGAAGTATACCGACCGAATTCGTGTGGACTCACAACCTCAGCTTCTGGGACTGACAACACTCGGGTTTACAGTGTCTGAGTTTACCGACTAGCATCAACCCATTGGTCCACCTTGTTTTTATATCCCCCCCCGTTTTTAGTTCATGTATCGTAACGAACATAATCGAATTCGTGTCGAGTTACCGCCTCAATGCCCGGAATCGACAACATTTGGGTTTTACCATCGCCCAGGTTTACTGACCAACTAAACATCGAATATTTTGGTTTTAGTTTTGGTACAATAACGCATATAACCGAAACTGACAACATTCGCATCGACTTACCGACTCACGCTTGATTTTTACCACCGTTTAGGTTTTACCGACTTGCCCTGACGCAAGACGCCGGGTAAAACACTAGTTAGATAGCAAACAAAGGATATATTAAAACAAATTTCGAATCTTTGTTTAGAAGTACAAGCCGTTAGTTTCCAGTGGTTGCTCGAGATGAAATAACGATTTTTTTTTTCTCAAAATCAAAGTAGAAACTAGAAAGTTTGGTTTATAAAGTGTGTATGTTCTTTATAATTCTTTCTACTTCATTTTTTTTTTTCATGAAAGATTTATTTTGATAATTTAGTCTTTGAACTTGTAAATGGTCTTGGACTCTTAGATAGAAAGTTGTGTGAATCATATTAGTGTACCCACGGTGTGTAAACACTCATGCACTAGTATGGGGATCTTATGTGTGGAGGTTAGTGTTGGAATCGTTCTGCCCAAGACACATATTAGAGTTGATGTGGCTAGTATGTTATGATCCAAGTCGGGTCATACCCAATAACAAGCTAGATAAACACCACGATATTTATTTAAGATATGATCTAACAAATAAATTTCAGCACTTAGAATATTTGGAAATTGGATTTCTAAATATTTGTACTTGTGTAATAAATAAATTATATGGATAATTTATGTTATGAAAGATTTTGCATTTTGCATATACGATGTTATTTAAATAGGTTAAATAACAATATGTAAAACCTACTGCTTCTGCATTTTGTATATACGATGTTATTTAAATGAGTTAAATAACAATATGCAAAACCTACCGCTTTTGCATTTTGCATATACGAAGTTATTTAAGTTAGTTAAATAACAATATGCAAAGCATACTAGATTTTGCATGTTATGTTATGTTTATAACATAAATAAATAAAATAGATTACTTAAGTTTGAATTGAGTGGGAATCTTTTGGTTGCTTTCTTTTCCCCCATTCTCTCTTCTCACTTAATTGTTTTATTTATTTCAAGACATGCAATAGTGGTGGTTGGTTGAATTAAATATTGCATTGGTAACTCACAACTCTCTCTCTCACATACACACAAGTTGCAAGTAAACTTTTCCTTTTTCTCTCTGGATTTCGGCCAAGGAAAGAAATATCAAGAAAGAGTTTTCCAAGTGTAAATCCTAGCAAAATCAAGGTGTTTGTTTGGAAGCTTGAAGGGTATACAAGCTTTAGGTTCTTCTATCTTGAAGACTCGCCCTTTATGTCATCATCTCCTTCATTTTCTTGGACTCTTGAAGGTAGTATGCTATGAACACCCTATGGTTGTTTATATTGGTAAGCATGCAAATTCGTATATGGATCCGGGGCTTGGGTTTTGCATAAAAAATCGGTTTTATATTCATCTTATTAACAAGATTTAAAACTTAATAATCCGCTGCGTTTTTCATATAAAATGGGTTTATATGACTTTAGTAATCTTGTTAAAACCCAACAATGGCGTCAAGAGCCGCTTATACGGATGCATGCTTCAAAAGATCTAAAAATTTTCGGGTTTTATGGTGTGGTTCACCATATGGCCGAAAGTTTTGGGGCTTTTGGTTACCCCTTGGTTTTTCAAGATTATACTTTACATGCATGTGGTAATCTTGAAGAATTAAGTCATTTGGATGATTGATTGTTTTGTTTGAACAAAAACCCAAAGTTTTCGGTTTGCTTAATCTTGGCCGAAAACTTGAAGGGTTAAAAGGGGAACCATTTTGGATTTACACAGTTTGCATATTCAGATATGTATTTGCATGTTCATAACCTAGCCATGACCTTGTGTTTGTGTTGTGATTCATTCAATTATTCAATATGGTTGTAATATTCATTTATATTGGTTTGTAATCTATTTATTCATTTCATATTGTTTTGTAATAGTAAGTAGATTAGTTGTATTTCTTTTACTAGAGGAAAATGTGTTAGGATATATTTTTGTAAAAGAAGATGCAACAAAGTTACGGTTTTGGTTTTGGGCCTTAATGGACCTCATAGTCCAAGATGAGATTTTAGCCCAATGGACAAAACCCAAACATGGAGTCCCAAGAAAGCTAGGAGCTGAAGTTGGAGCCTAAATGGAAGCCCAAATAAAGTGGAAGAGTCGCAACACAAGGTGGACACTTGAAGCATTTGGATGCGGGGTCAAGTGGGAGTTCACCGTCACATACCTTGTGTCATTCTCGTCCCTTATGAGAGACCTTTTGGCACACTTGTTTCGGTCAACAAGTGTAGCCAAGTTTAGGTGGCTATGGTTATGAACTTGTGGTTGTTTTATTTATGCATGTTTGGTTGTTTTATGTTTTGCATATGGATTGTTAACTTAAAATCAACAACTTGCATAAAATTGGTTCCTTAGAAATCATTAGGTAATAAAATTGGTTTTATTAAAGGTTAATGATTTCACAATAAAATGGGTTTTATTAAAGAAACTTTGAAAATTGGTTTTTCAAACAAAGTACCATGCATTTGAATGCATGCAAATGCAGGTATGCAAATTGTTTTCCAATCTAGAATTTAGAAAACATAAATCCATTTTAAAAACAAGTTTAACACCATCCTTTTATATGACACTCGACTCACTTGGGAACTCGATGTGGGATAAAGGTCACCTAACCACATTGGAGTAGACTTGTGAGTTTGAGGTGGGTTTGCCATATTTGTGGGATAAATGTCACCTAACCGCTTGTATGTGCAAATTCACATGTATGTGTAAGTAGGACGACTTGATTTGGAAACCATGTGAGTAGGGTCACCGAAGCATGGCATACAAATGTGTTGATGGGATTAAACATTCCAACTAAACATATGATGTTTAACCGATCCCATAAAATTAGAAGTTGCAAAGGGTTGCAATCGTCAAGCGTTGACTACCTTGTTAATTCAATAGTAGGATAAAGGTCACCTAACTACTATGTGAATGTAACACTGGATTCTAGATTTTAATCATTAATTGTCTTGAAGACATTAAAGGGTATTAACGATAAAAATTTATTAATGATATTGAAAATACTAAAATTGAGCTTTGTTAAATTTTTTTAGATGGCCGCAAACAACGCACCTAACGGAACTATCCCACCCGTGCATAACCTATCACTAAGAGCTATACTTGATGAGGATCGTCTAAATTACAATAACTTTATGGATTGGTATCGAAACTTGAGAATTGTTCTCAAACAAGAAAAGAAATCCTACATATTGGACGATCCTATTCCCGATGAACCAAATGTTAATGACTTGGATGCCTACAACGATTGGTTGAAATACACCGAGGATTCGGTGCAAGTTTCTTGTCTCATGTTGGGAACAATGATTCCCAAGATCCAAAAGGATTTCGAGAATCATGGGGCATATGACATGATCACCCAGCTTAAGGAAATGTTCCTTACTCAAGCAAGGGTGGAACGCTTCGAAACGGTTTGAGCGTTTCATGCATGTCATATGGAAGAAACCCAATTTGTCTCATCTTATGTGCTTAAGATGAAAAGCCACATTGATCGGCTTGAAAGGCTTAACTGTCCCGTCACAAAAGAGTTAGCCACGGATATGTTCCTAAATGGCATAACTAAAAGGTTTGAGACATTCATTATGAATTATAACATGAACGGATGGGACAAGAGCATTGGTGAGCTTCACGCAATGCTCAAAAAAGCCGAATCCGGAATGAGTAAAAGGGTTTTACCTGTTCTTACGATCAATGAGGGTGGCTTGAAGAAGAGGCATCACCCAGAACCAAAAGCAAAGGTTGCTAGTGGTAAAGGGCAAGTCAAGGGTAGGTTCAAAGGAAAGGCAAAGGCAGAACCAAAACCAAAGAAGCTAAAGGTTAGTGCTGAGGATCCGTGCTTTGGTTGTGGTGAGATAGGCCATTGGATGAGAAATTTTCCAACCTATCTCAAAGAGTTGATAGCTAAGAGGGATGCGGGGCAAACCTCAGGTACAACTTTCATGATCCATATTGATCTTAATATTATTTCTTCTAACACATGGGTATTGGATACCAGATGTTTATAAAATAGCATTTGTTTAGCTTTAACCTTTAGTCCGTTTTGTATAGCTTTAACGTATCGGCTCATTCCCACACACCTTTAGTCCGTTTTGTATAGCTTTAACCTTGATAAAAAGCATTTGTTTATAAAACACTTGGACCTTTAGTCCCTTTCTTTATTTATCAATCATATGCTACGTTTCTTCTTCAAGAAGAAACGTCTATACGTTGTTCTTTGAATATCATATTTCTTAATAATAAAGAAATACTATTTATTATACCCTTGGTATATAATTACTTATGTTTCTTAGTCAAGAAGAAACTATATTTTTAACTATAACCTTTGCTTAAGAGAAGTTATATTATAATCAAGGTTCGGCTATACCTCCGACTATGGTCTATGCCATTTATAATAATAAAATAATAACTTAGGTAGAACCCCTTACCTCGCACGGGTATTCGGAGTTAGATATTCTTAAGCTTATACGAGCAGCACTTCTACTCTATGCACGTTTATCGAGGTGTTTTTGATCAACCCTTCTTGGCACGCAAATCGAAGCAAAGTTTGGCTGAGGGTCGTGCACGTACTTAGAGGAAAACACCGGGTTTATGGCATGGATTACGAGGTTATGATTATCGGGTCGGTGGCACGCAAAACAATGTTCGGCACGCAAACCGAGGTAGAGAGAGAAAGTAGTTAGAGAGAGAGAGAGTATGGGAGGTGTGTGGGAATGAGCCGATCCACCCCCTATTTATAGCTGATTTTGGATCCCATCGCGGTACGAGATGGGTCCTACTTCTCTCGCCATCGCGTATCGCGATGGCCCCTTTCCTGAGGTCACGCCACGTGGCCTGACACGTGTGCCACATGGTCTGACACGTGTGCCACGTGTCACTTGGATGTGACACGTGTCCGTGAGTCATCACGGCCCATCGCGGTACGCGATGGCCGTCCTCTTGGACTCATCGCGTAGCGCGATGGGTCCATGGATATTATTTTTCAGTTTTAGTCACTCGTCTTTGATAGCTTGTCATTTCTAGTCTAATTCTCATTGTCCAAGCGTGCGAAGTGCAAAGTGCGCCATCAAAGCGCCACATTGCGCCCAACACCCTTCGCCCTCGACCTCGCCCTCGCCCTCGCCCGTGCGCGTCGGGTGCTACGTACCCTCCGCTAGGACCTCTTAGTGCATGATATTCATAAAAGAATATTATTATGGAAAATCTCTTCCTTATAAAGAGATTTCATTTCTTTACCACTTTCCATGTGGGATGGATTTCATTTCCTTATTTATACCTTAGTGGAATTCTTCCACTTTCTTACATCTTCCAATGTGGGATGGAATTTCTTTCATGTAAGTAAATTTTAACTTAGGAAATATTTTTATTTCCCTATTTTTCTTATAATTCCTGATTTAATATTTTCTCATTACTTATCTTGAGATTATTTTTGATCCCTCAACTTTCCTAAGTTGTCAAATTTAGATCAAAATTTTGGGGATGTTACAAACATAAAACTACCAATAATTTTCATCATTTCATACTTCTTCAAACTCAATGGGTTCCCTGGATTCCATGAATACTGCCAAGATTTGGGATCAATTAATCAACGGGAGTCAAAGAATTCATCAAATTCATCGATGAGTGGCAGAAGAGCATTTATAGGTCACGAACGCGGTTCGGGTCGTCGCTAATAACATAGTGCCCAGCTCTACTAGCTATTCGCCACCACGTAGACGGTCATATATCCTTCGGGATCGTAAGCAAGCGAACACTCGTTTGATGAAGGACTACTTCAACGACAAACCTACCTATAACGACGCTATGTTTCGACGTCGTTTTTGGATGTCCAAGCGTTTAATTTTTGCGCATTGTTTGATATATGGAGCGGGAGTATGAGTATTTTCAACAGAAACCCGACGCAAGAGGATATTTAGGATTCTCCGCCATCCAAAAGTGTACTTCGGCTCTACGCATCCTCGCATACGGCAACACAACCGACATCAATTACGAGTATTTAAAGATGGCTGAGAAAACAACGAGAGATGCGCTGGAGAATTTTTGCATCGGTAAAATTTAAATTGTTTGTATTAATTATTGTTTTTAATATAAATATTTTTTAATGATTTATTTGTATAGGAATAATACAATTACTCTCGTCATTATCTGAGGATTCCTACTTCAAACGACCTAACTCGCATATACGATGTACACGAAGCAAACATTCTTTTCCAGGCATGATCGGGAGTATAGATTGCATGCATTGGGAGTGGGCCAACTGTACAGTCGCATGACGAGGTCAATACACTCGTGGTGACCATGGAGTTCCAACGGTTAGTCTTCAAGCCACTTGTTCACACGACCTCTGGAGTATAGATTGCATGCATTGGGAGTGGGCCAACTGTCCAATCGCATGGCGAGGTCAATACACTCGTGGTGACCATGGAGTGCCAACGGTTAGTCTTCAAGCCATTTGTTCACACGACCTCTGGATTTGGTCAGCCTACTTCGGCTCAGTCGGGTCCAACAACGACATAAACGTTCTCAACGCGTCACCCGTGCTAGAGTATTACATCAGCCGTAGCATACCGGTCTTACCGTTCTATGCCAACGATACCTTCTATCGTCACGGATACTATTTGGGAGATGGGATATATCCAGAGCACTCAATCATTGTCAAGACGTTTCAAGACCCGATCGAAGAAAAAAGAGAATATTTTAAGAAGAAGCAAGAGTCCGCGAGAAAGAATACCGAGAGGTGTTTCAGGGTTCTAAAAAACGTTGGCATTATGTGAATAACTCATGTCGTGTATGGTCGTTGGCAAAAATGAGCGATGCCATGTATACGTGTATCATATTGCATAATATGATTTTAGAAGGCGAGGGAAACGCAATATGTCAACACTATATACCAGGAAGCGTTCCAGAACAGTTCCATGAACCAACCCAAGACCAACGAAAGTATAACATTCACCAGCTCACATCAAGTGATATACATAACCAATTGGAAGACGGATTTGGTTCAACACGTGTGGGATAATCGTCTCGTTGAGGACGAAGAGGAGGAGGAGGACGAAGACGCGGACGCGGACGAAGACGAAGATGAAGACGACTAGATTAGTTTTTTATTTGTATTTTTATATGTGTTTTGTTGTGGTGTGTTTTTTTATTATAATTTACTTTTTTATTATAATTTTTTTTAGTTTTATGTATTTTTTTGTATTTATTTTTTAATTTTAATACATTTTTATTTAGTTATTTAAATAAATTGGGTTTTATTTGTTTAGTTTAATTATAAAAAGAAATAATAAAAAAAGATATTGTGGGCCTAATTTGTAGCCCCTACACCATTACACCCCAAAAACAAATTTCCACCCCTTACTGACAAAGCTCCAGGTGTCGTAATTCGCCCCCTTTATAGCCCCTTCACTACGCATAACCTAACTAGTGGTATAATAACAAACAAAAGAGACAATATTAGACTAATATTAGACATATAACGTCATCATAGTTTTGACGCTTACCAACAAGAAGAACATGTTGTATACGTTATTACATATTCTTAAAAAGCCATCATTATAATTTTGTTTTGATCTAAACCTTTAAGTTTTACCACACCGTTTATCATATGTGTCTTACATATCAAATAAGATGGAAATTTTGTATTTAAAAAAATACTTTTAATACTTGTACTTCAAAGCAGCTCAATTTAATATTTTAGCGAGCTGATTTTTAAATAACATATTAACTTGCTCAACTTCTGTTTTTTAAATAAATGTGAACACGTAGTGTTATTTTTTTACTGACATTACAATCGTGTTTTATTGATAATGGAGTTATATTTACAATATAATATATATATATATATATATATATATATATATATTTTAATTTGTCACCGTAAGATAGCAAATATTGGTATCATGACGTTTCAATCCGAACAACATCAATGTCAGTATTATCATACGCAAACTAGTGTTCAGTTTGTATTGTTTTCTATTGATACAAAACACGTGTCAATACTTTCTTGGATGTATCATGACTTTATTTTTGAGTTTTCTCTGTCAGTTGCTATACTGAGTGCTGATATCATACCAATACCTTAACGAATCAAACCAATACAAACACTTAATTTTTGGATCTTCACTTTCACTTGCTATGCGGAGTGTTGGTAAGTTGGTATTATCCTGATACCAAACCGATATTGATCAAATTTCCGGTACCTATCGCGTGGCATCCATCGGTTTTAAACAAAGAAAAGGAACATAACATGTTCAGTGACGGAATAAAGAAACAAATTGGGGAATAATAATAAGTTGAGTGAAAGAAAAGAAAAGAAAAGAAAAGAAAAGAAAAGTCGAATCTTATTATTATAAGCTTCGTCGGTATCACTCACGCACACAGTCGTCAGCATCTCCTCCGATCAATCAAATCAATGGCTGCTAATAAGGAAGAAGCTGCAGTGGCCGCCGATCTCATCGACTTCCTAAACGCCTCTCCCACCGCATTCCACGCCGTCGGTAAGTAACTCATTTCAATTGATTCATTCCGTCTTGTTTAATTTAATTGCGTTTTTATTGATCTATAGACGAAGCGAAGCGCCAATTGAAAGCTGCTGGATACGAGCAGATATTCGAACGGGGCGATTGGAATCTAAAACCCGGAAACAAGTATTTCTTCACCAGGAATTACTCCACCATCGTTGCCTTTGCTATTGGCAAAAAGTATGTCTTAATTCCAGTCCTACTACTTTGTTTTTCTTTAATTATTATTTGATCATTAGGTAATTTTTTAATTTTAAAATGTTATTATTTATTGTTTAGGTATGTTGCTGGCAATGGATTTCACATAGTAGGTGCTCATACTGATAGTCCTTGTCTCAAACTGAAGCCTGTTTCAAAGGTTATTCATCTGCATTTTTTGTAAACTATGTCTTTTCTATTTGTTTCACTCTATGTAGTTATCGCGGTGAGATATCGGTGATTTTTAATATTATGCAGAAATTATATATATACCAATTTAATACTAACAATTGTAACAAGTAGGAACTGATTAAGACTTAAAACACTAAAAACTGAGAATTAAGATTTAAAATACTAATATCGGAAATATCGGTCAAATTTGGGTCCAATATTATTGGGAATGATATTTTGACCGATATTTCACATGGGGACTGATAACCGATATATGGACGATATTGACTGCTGCGTAGGTTTCATTGATGGAAGTTGAGGTTTGGTTTGGTGCGTATTGATTAGGTATCGAAAGGTGGTTATTTGGAAGTCGGTGTTCAGACATATGGAGGTGGTTTATGGCATACATGGTTTGACCGTGATTTGACCATTGCTGGAAGAATGATTATTAAACAAGGGAAAGGTGATTCTGCAACTTACTCGCACCGGCTCGTTAGAATTCACGAGCCTATCATGCGGATTCCAACCCTTGCTATCCATCTTGACAGGTATATTATGGTATGGTTTGGAACGGGCTGGGTCGGTTGACCCGAAACATTTTGATCTAAAATGATTAGTGTGTTAAATATGATTAATAAGTAACATCTGATACAGTTTAACAGAGTTTTGACCTGTTTATAGTAACCGGCCCTTGACAGTTTTGATTGTTGTATTGTCTTTGGTTGGATAGGGGTGTTAATGATGGATTTAAGGTGAATACACAAACTCATCTGGCTCCAGTTTTGGCAACATCGGTTAAGGTAATAATAGTAATTACTTTATTTAAATATAGAATTGAATATTGAACTTTATGTTAAGTTGCTAGTATATCTTTTGATAGGCTGAGCTTAACAAAGCACTTGCTGAGAATGTGCCAGATGGGAAGCCCAATGAAGGCTCAAATGCTCCTAGTAACCAGAAGCATCATCCTCTTCTGTTGCAGGTGGTGCACTTTATTTGTTTATATTTTTTTCGTTAATTTTCAAAGTTACTTTAATATACTGATTATTTGTTTTCCTATTGTTAGCTTCTTGCTGCTCATGCTGACTGTAAACCAGATGACATTTGTGATTTTGAATTACAAGCATGTGATACTCAACCAAGTGTAATTGCTGGTGCAATGAAGGAGTTTGTATTCTCTGGAAGGCTTGATAATCTTTGTATGTCTTTCTGCTCTTTAAAGGTAAGAAATTACTGTTTTGACAATTGTGCGTTTCTAAAATAAATATATGAGTTGATACTATAAAAAAACTAATTCACTTCTGTATATTAAAGTACCTAAACTTGTAAAAATTACACCAAAAGTCACTAAATTAATCTTTGCATACTAAAGTCCAAAACCTCTCTAAAATAGTCACTTGCGATTTCTTTTACAAATAATGACTTATCAAATCTTAAGATGGTTAAAATTTGATAAAGCGATATTCAACATTTGAAAAAAGAAAAAAAGTTTATACTATTTTCTTTAACCAGTTTAAGAGCTAAGAAGTCATTACTTAAAAAGATAATTCAAAAGCACACACATATTAGACAAGTTTGGGGGACTTTAGTATGCAAAAGTTAGTTTGCTGACTTTTTTTATGTGTTCTTTTACAGGTTGAGGGACTTTGGTATATATCAAAATTAGTACTTCATGAGAAAACCAAAAAACTCCATAATACATATATGCAATATATATCATACACACATGATTGCAGTATACTGCATATATATAGTATACATATTGCAGTATACTGTTTCATACTATGCTATCAATTTCGGTGCTATAGAGGTTATCGGATATCCAGCAAAATATCGATTGAAATATCGGTTCCGATAAAATCGGCGATATTTACCGATATTTTACTACCGCTATATCGGTCTTATCACTGAGTTTATCAGTTGAAAAGTTTTTTTTGCCCAAATATGACCAGTTTTACAACCCTAAGTCCATACCCGTTAATTTTTTTTCCCAGAACCCATATTCATTAAGTTTAACCCCAAAGCCTATCGACTCTGATGAATGAACGAGTGAACAACGACCTCATCCAGTAGATCACTCCATGCAGCCGATCCTCCACCTTACTATCCAGTCTAAGTTTTTTCTCCAAATCACTTTATCCAGTCATTTAGTTTGTTAATTGATAGTTTTGGGTTTTGACTTTTGATTTTGCTATTAATATTAGATAAGTTTTAGTATTTTGTATTACACATATATACAAATTTCGCATGATATTAAAGTTACCGCTATCGCTGTTTTTCCGCATTGCATAATTATACATATTTACTTTTTTTGGTTTTTTAATAATTTGGATATTGATATCAGGCATTAATAGACGCCACAGTGTCAGAAAAAAGTCTTGAAGATGAGAGTGGTGTGAGAATGGTGGCGTTATTTGATCATGAAGAAGTAGGGTCTAGTTCTGCACAAGGAGCCGGATCTCCAGTTATGTTTGATGCTCTATCCCGAATCACAACCTTTTTCTCTTCAAATCCACAGGTAATAATAGTAATAATAATAGCTTCATATCCTAATTATTATAATCTCTAATGAGTGTGGTGTAAGAATGATTGCATTACTTTTAATGTAGTTACTAGAGAAAGCAATTCAGAAAAGCTTTTTGGTGTCTGCTGACATGGCACACGCCTTGCATCCGAATTATATGGTTTGTGTCTAACTACCTTTTGTATAGTCTTTTTGTATCATATTCTTTTATAAATCTCTTTTTGGAATAATATCTTTTAGGACAAACACGAAGAGAATCATCAACCGAAGTTACATTCTGGGCTTGTGATTAAACACAATGCAAATCAACGATATGCCACTAATGCTGTTACTGCCTTCATATTCAAGGAAATAGCAGCCACACACAATCTTCCTGTTCAGGTTGGCCTGCTATATCATTTTCTGGTTTTTAAGATAATTTTAAAGGGAGAATTCCCTAAATAGCCCTTTTTAGGAGAGAAAAGGAGAAAATAGCCCTAAATCCTTCAATATTCCCAAAATAGCCCACAAAATTTGGACTCAGGAGACACATTGGGAAAAGATCTGACCAGATTTCTAAACCAATTGTTTTTTGACACGTGTAAAGATTTCTGAAAATCCGACCATATTTTTGAAAATATTGAGGGACCCGTTCATATTTCTCACTAAATCTTCTTCTCAAAAGCAGTCTTGCCAGACGGTTTTATAATGTTTCCTACTTGTTCCCTTCAAATTCTAAAGACATGGAAAAATGTGCCTTTAAATTTAGTCTTCCAAGACGCATTTTAGATGAATTTGTACCAAGAAGACGAGCTTTTGGTTAATTTCTTATGAGTTGAAATCTCGTCCACACCGACAAGATTAATTTTTAATCCGTCCACACCGACAAGATTTAAGTTAATTCCGTCCACACCGACAAGATTTAAGTTAATTTGGTTTTTGGGTTTTTGAAAACCATTTGGTTTCAATTTTTTCCGGTCTTGCTGTTTGGGCTTGAAACTTTTGGGCCAAGTAATTCAAATAATGAATTTGGGCCTGAAACTTTGTGCCTGACTTTTTTGTTAATATCGAGCCGGGGGTCTCATCGGAAGCAGCCTCTCTATCCCTATGGGGTAGAGGTAAGGCTGCCTACATCTTACCCTCCTCAGACCCTACCATAGCTTTTGCTATTGGTGGGATTACTGAGTACGATGACGATGAATGATTTATTAAACATTTGGGGCTACACCATTTATTATTTTTTTTTTATAAATTACTATACATTCAGACATATAATCCTTATATTTGATATCAAAACTTGGTTTTTTCAGTTTTTACGGGTTCACTTTTTTGGTACACGCAAAACCGTGTAAATTTGTTTAAAAATAAACATAATTCAAAGCTGTCAGTTTTGGATTGAATTCGGTTGTTAAAAGCTTAAAGATGAAATGATCAAGAGAATTTTTTTTGTATACCAGGACTTTGTGGTTCGGAACGACATGCCATGTGGTTCAACCATAGGCCCAATTCTGGCAAGTGGCATGGGGATTCGGACCGTTGATATTGGGGCCCCACAACTGTCGATGCACAGCATTAGAGAGATGTGTGCGGTTGATGATGTGAAGCATTCGTATGAGCATTTAAAGGCGTTTTTTGAAGAGTTCACTCGTCTTGATGCCAAAATTGCGGTTGACATTTAGACATCGATCTATCAAGTGGAATATGGTCAAAATGCCTTTGTTTCAGTTACTGATCCGATACATGGTTTCTGAATATGTAGTTTGCTTTTGAACTTGTGTAACATTTGTTCTTACAAACTTTAAAATCATACTTATGAACGGGTCTGGCCTGACAATAAACTTTAGTTTTGACCAGTTTGTTAACAAGTGTGTTGTTTTTTTGTTTTTTTAATGAGGCATAAATTCTAAAAAAATATTATTTTTAGTTAAATTATAAGGTTGAATATGGTGAAGTGGATGCACTCCTTCAGATACTAGGGATGAGCTCGGTACCGGTACTAAGAGTATTGGCACCGAAAATTCCCAAATATAGGTACCAGTACCGAAAATATTTAGTATGGTAGTTGTATCAAAGGCAAAGAATCGGAAAAGTACTGGTATTGTACCGAAAGATATGGATTTTTCATGGATGGATGCTATGTGGTAGATTCGGATGAATCAACCACATACCATGATGCAATGTCACAATCTGATTGTGAAAAATGGCTTGAAGCTATGAACGTTGAGATGCAATCCATGCATGAAAACCAAGTATGGGACTTGGTTGTACCACTCTAAATTCCAAACTGGTTGGAAGTAAGTGGGTTTTCAAGAAGAAAACCGATATGCATGGAAACTTGGATACCTATAAAGCTAGACTTGTAGCGAAAGGTTTCACTCAAACTCAAGGGGTTGATTATGATGAAACTTTCTCGCCGTTGGCAATGCTAAAGTCTATTAGGATATTGTTTGCCATAGCCGCATATTATGACTATGAGATATGGCAAATGGATGTCAAAACTGCTTTTCTAAATGGACATCTTGAGGAAGATGTATATATGGTTCAGCCCGAAGGTTTTGTTGATCCACAACATCCTAATAAAGTATGCAAGTTAAAGAAATCAATCTATGGATTGAAACAAGCATCTAGAAGTTGGAATCACCGTTTTGATGAAGAGGTCAAGAAATTTGGATTCATCAAGAACGCTGATGAAGCTTTTGTGTATAAGAAATGTAAGCCTCGTTACCGGTAGCCCTACTTTGGTGTTGGATTTACTCATAAACACAGTTTTACAAATCAGAGTTAATTAAAACTTTACGCGGAATATAAAACTTCAACCATATTATCTTACATAACCTCCAAATCTTGTCTTATTAAACATTCTTAGTCATTTAAAACAAAACATAGTCTTTAAAACATCACAACATTTCTTCGAGATGCCAGTATCTTTGGTTCCATGCCATGTGTCTTCAATCACGCGAGCTGCCTCAACCTATTTGCCTGCGTGCATACTAAAAGTCAGCTACGCTGAGTGAGTTCTAGTTAATCACATAACTTACTTTACTTACACATATACATGCCCGAAGGTACGCATTATATACATAACCTGTCCATCAATCTTTCATACACATACATAACTAACCTTACGTTATAAAGAGCATTCGCCCTACATACCTCAGATATTAGTAGGGTCCGATACCCTCCATCCTCGGATATTATTAGGGTCCGGTCACCCTTCATCCTCGGATATTGTTAGGGTCCGGTACCCTCCATCCTCGGATATAGTTAGGGTCCGGTACCCTCCAACCTCGGATATTATTAGGGTCCGGTGCCTTTTCTTCCATATATCCGTAACATACTTTCTATATACATAATCGTAAGTTACGCACATACATACATCATTCATTCTTCATCTTACATCATACATATAACATCAACCATTTCCTGATAGTACATGCAATTCCGAAGATCGTTCATGTACCGACAAGAAATCATTCATACATTTCACATAATACATATATGGCATACACTTATCACTTAGGTTAAGTGTATTAACTAATCACATCGTGTATGCACACAGCCCCGAAAACATAACAAGGAATGGAGCTAGAAACTCACCTGAAGTCGGTTACGTTCATCGTTAATGGTTATTCCTTTCTTGAGCTGTGCACGACTAACTGTATAACAATTACACATATCAATTAACTATCTATATCGCGTTTCTAGTTTATTCATAACCCACAACGAACGGGGGTCCGGGGGAAGCGCCCCTGGAAGCGGGGTCTAGGGGCAGCAGCCCCTAGCTGGGTCCAAGGGGCAGAGCCCCTGGCTGGGATCAAGCTGCCAGGTCAGCTTGGAAAAATTTTATTTTCATTAACCGTCGTAACACATTTTCCATTAGAATTTCGAATCATTATAAATTTGCTAAGTTAAAAGTTCAAGGGCTTCTTTGTAATTAAATCATTCTTTTCTAAGTTCAGGGACCATTCTGTCATTATGTTAAACTTCTAATTCGTTACATTATTCTTAACGAATCGGGCTGTCAAACGAACTGGTTCTTGTAACGAATTGACCCCTTAACGAACTAGTTGTTTAAACGAATCAGTTCCAGTAGCGAATTGGATAATATAATTCGTTATCTCCATTAACGAACTGGCTAATACGAATCAAGGGTAATTCGTTACCTCTTTTCCCTAACGAATCAGAGGCGAACTAGAGCTAGTTCGTTGTGCTCTCAACTAACGAATCACCCTCAATTCGCTAAGTTACCATAGCGAACTAGGGTTAGGTCAGAGAATGTCAGAAACATTCTCTGACATTCCCTTCCTCGTACACGCCGCCTTTCCGGCGCCGCCGCCGGAAAGCCGCGAACACGCCGGAAAAACGAGTTTTAACTCGTTTTTCACCGTTTTTCGTCCCGTTCGATCCAGATATGAGCTAGGGTGACCCCTAAGCTCATCATAGGTTCAGTTTATACCCGATTCCACCCGGATCTCGTGACTTAAATGGTTTAACGGTGTCGGCTCGTCGTTTCGTGACTATATCTAACGGGTTTAAGCTAAAACAACATCATAATATCATTACCTCGGGTCAGTGCTCGGTTTCCTTCTTGGTTTCGGCTAGAGAAAAAGGAGAGAACTAGAGAGAGATCTTAAGTTTTTGTTTTGGTGGTGTATGAAATATGTGAAATGAATGATTAATGGGTGATTAAATGTTTATATATTTAGGGATCATGGGCTCAAGCCCAAGGACTCTACTTCTTTCTTTCATAACTCAAGTCCATAACCCATATCCATTTACCCAACACTAGCCCAACTTATAATCTATTTATCTAAACCGATAACGACCCACTATAAAATAGACAAAATTTATTTTATTATTATAACCAAAAGTAGGATGTTACAAGTATTCCCTCCTTAAAGAAGTTTCGTCCCCGAAACCTAACTATACAATAAGAAATTCGGGTAAAACTTGCGCATCTCATCCTCCGCTTCCCAAGTAGCATCTGAACCCTTGCGATGCTTCCATATCACTTTCACTAACGGTATAACCTTATGACGAAGTTGCTTCTCCTTGCGGTCAACTATCTCGATCGGTTGTTCAATATAGTTCAACTGTTCATCAACCTCAATGTCCATTAATGGCACATGAGACGTGTCATCAGCTAGGCATTTCCTTAGGTGAGAAACATGGAAGGTTGAATGAATTCCTTCTAACTCTTCTGGCAAATCCAGCTTATAAGCCACTTCACCTACACGATCTATAATCTTAAACGGTCCAATGTACCTCAGACTCAACTTCCCCCTCTTCCTAAAATGGATAATTCCTTTCCAAGGCGAGACCTTGAGCATCACATTGTCACCAACGTTAAACTCAATCGGTCGTCGTCGCTTATCAGCATACAACTTCTGTCTGTCTTAAGCAGCTTTCATTCTTGCCTTGATCTGATCGAACTTCGAAGAGGTTTCTTGCACAACTTCTAGGCTTCCCATCTCTTTCTGGCCAATCTCTCCCCAACACACCGGGGTCCTACATCGTCTACCGTAGAGCATCTCAAACGGTGACATACCAATACTTGAATGGTAGCTGTTGTTATAGGAGAACTCTGTTAGGTGCAGATGATCATCCCAACTTCCTCCAAAGTCTAAAACACAAGCACATAGCATATCCTCAAGGGTTTGGATCGTCCTTTCAGACTGTCCATCGGTTTGAGGATGATACGCCGTACTGATGTTCAATCTCGTTCCCATAGCTTTATGGAACTTCTTCCAAAACCTCGAAGTGAATCGAGTATCTCTATCAGACACGATCGATAACGGCACTCCATGCTTGGCCACAACCTCTTTTATGAACAAATTTGCTAACTTTTCTGACGAGATGGCCTCTCGTATGGGCAGAAAGTGAGCACTTTTGGTCAAACGGTCCACTATCACCCAGGTGGTATCATGATGCTTAGCTGTGCGAGGTAGCTTAGTTATGAAATCCATGGTGATGTGTTCCCATTTCCATTCTAGTATCTCTAGAGGCTGCATCTTTCCATAAGGTTTCTGGTACTCTGCTTTGACTTGCAAGCAAGTTAGGCACTTACTGACATAATCTACTACATCATTCTTCATGCCTGGCCACAAGTAATCTCTTTTCCAATCTAGGTACATCTTCGTAGTTCCTTGATGAATCGAATATCTTGACTTATGATCTTCATCTAAGATTCGACCTCTGAGATCCCCATGGCGTGGTATCCACATACGGTCAAACCTAGTCTTAACACCATGAGTGTTTTCCATCAACTCGTCTTTCTGACCGAAAATCCTTTCTTTCTTCACTAGCCCTTCATCTACTAACACTTCTGACTGTGCTTTGATGATTTCATTAAACAGACTTGAATTCATAATTAACTAGTATGACTTCACTGTTGCAATGACTTCCTCGTTCTTACGACTTAGCGCGTCGGCCACCGCATTAGCTTTACCAGGATAGTACTTAATGTCGTAGTCATAATCCTTAATCAATTCCAACCACCTCCTCTGTCTCATGTTCAGCTCTTTATGTTCGAAGAAGTACTTTAAGCTTTTATGATCCGTGTAAATGGTACACTTAGTACCATACAGGTAATGCCTCTATATCTTTAAGGCATGCACTACTGCTGCTAGCTCTAAATCATGTGTCGGATAAGTACTCTCATGGACTTTCAACTGTCTAGACGCGTAAGCTATCACCTTTCCTCGTTGCATCAACACGCAACCTAACCCACGATGCGAAGCATCAGTACAAACAACCAAGTCCTCGTCACCATCGGGTAAAGAAAGGATTAGAGCTTGCGTGAGTCTCCTCTTTAACTCCTGAAAAGCTTCTTCTTGAAACTTACCCCAACTGAATACTATCGACTTTCGGGTCATACCGGTCAACGGTGCGGCTATCTTGGAGAAACCTTCGATGAATCTCCTATAGTAGCCAACTAACCCTAGGAAGCTTCGTATATCAGTCGGATTCTGTGGAGTCTTCCAATTCGTTATCGCCTCGATCTTAGCTGGGTCCACGGTAATCCCTTCAGGATTAATCATGTGACCAAGAAATTGCACTTCTCGCAACCAGAACGCGCATTTCAAAAACTTAGCATATATCTTCTCTTCCTTCAGAGTCTCCAATACTTTCTCAGATGCTCAGCATGATCAGACTCGCTCTTGGAACAGATTAATATATCGTCAATGAAGACGATAACTGACTTATCCAACATCGGCTGACACACCCTATTCATCATGTCCATAAATGCCGCGGGAGCATTCGTTAGACCGAATGACATAACGAGGAACTCGTAGTGTCCATAATGCTTCCTAAACGCTGTTTTAGGGATGTCTGCCTCTTTCACTTTCAGCTGATATTAGCCTGATCTGAGATTTATTCGTGAGAACCAACTTGAACCTTGCAGTTGGTCAAACAGATCATCAATCCTTGGCAGAGGATACCTATTATTTACCGTAAGCTTGTTCAACTCGCGATAGTCTATGCATATTCTCATACTTCCATCCTTCTTCTTCACGAATAACACTGGTGGGCCCCACGGGGAAACACTTGGTCTAATAAAACCTTTATCGAGGAGTTCCTGCAGTTGGGACATCAATTATTTCATCTCGGACGGTGCTAGACGGTAAGGCGCTTTCGCGATGGGTTGGGTTCCTGGTACTAAATCTATCTGAAATTCTATCTCTCGCTCCGGTGACAACCCCGGAAGATCCTCAGGGAATACTTCTGGGTAGTCGCACACGATAGGAACATCTTTCATCTCTTTCGTCTCGGCCGTAGCGTTGACTACATACGCCAGGTAGGCACCGCACCCTCGCCTTAACAAACCCTCGGCTTTTATCATCGAAATGACATTAAGCCCAGAACTTTCCTTATCCCCATAAACCGTCACCGCACTACCATCCAAGGATTTTAACCTTATTATCCTACTCTTACGCACTATCTGAGCTTCATACTCAGACAGCCAATCCATTCCCAAAACCACATCGAACCCTCCTAAGGTCATAACATACAAGGTAACAGGGAACTCATGTCCCTCTAACTCTATCTTACAGTTTTTAACCATTCTCATTATTTTAACCGAAGCGTCACTAGCGGTTTCTACTATAAAAGTTTCAGACACTCGGCAACATTTCATTTTAGCTAATTTACTAAATGGTGTAGCTACGAAACTTTTATTCGCACCCGAATCAAATAATACTGAAGCAGAAATACCGTTTACTAAAAACGTACCCGTCACAACATGTGGAATCTGCTTGGCTTGTTCTTGAGTCAGCATGTAGGCTCTAGTCCTTGGCCTAGTTTGGTCGGCATCTTTCTTTCCACTACCTCCAACTCCACAATCAGTACATTCCCTTGCCATATGACCCGTCTTACCACACTTGTAGCATGCAGGTTTTACATCACACTCGTTAGCATAGTGCTCCACCTTCCCACACTTATAACAGGCATTTTTACCAAGCCTACACTCTCCACCATGAGCCTTTCCACACTTGTGACACACATCCGAACCAGTACCCCACTTGCACTCGTCACCGTGCACTTTTCCACACGTCTTGCACGTCTTTCTCTCCCACACCTTCTGCTTCTTGTCCTTAGAGTCCCATAACTGAGTACCCCGGTCGCTTAGCAGGAGCGACCCATCTCTTATCCTTTTTCTCTTCCCCTATCACAACATCATCCGCAGCCAGGTCCTCATAAACCATCTCCGTGAGTTCGACAGCAAAGTCAAAAGTAGCAGGTTTATTCTCCCTGACCAACATGCGAACTTTCTGTGGCAATCCCCTCACATAGCACTTGATTCTCTTCGCCTCAGTGTTGACAATATCGGGCACCAACCTAGACATTCGGTTGAACTCGGTGGTGTACTCACGATGTGTCATCGTCCCAGCTTTCAAGTTCAGGAACTTCATCTCCACCCTCTCAACCTCGGCGTCAGCACAGAACCTCTTCATCACTAACTCCTTCAGATCCTCCCACTTCATGGCCTTAATCTCGTCCCGAGTCTTCCTCTGCTCCACACTTTCCCACCAATACATCGCCTCCTCCTCAAATGATTGGGTGGCATAACCGACAGCTTGATCGGGACGACACTCGCTAATGCGGATAATTTTATCCTTGGTGGTTATCCATTGAAGGGTAGCGATTGCGTCTCCCAAACCAGTAAGCTTCGGCGGGTCACAACCCTTAAAGGATTTATAGTTGCACCCACCTCGGCCCGTCTTTCTATCATCAACCTTCACAGACTTAACCTCACTCGAGGCCTCTCTTTCTCCTTCATCGTCTTTCCTACCATCTCCTCCTGCTCCTCTAGCTGTTCTTTCACGATCTCCAGCAGACCTCTCCGGGTTCATGTTCTTTACAGCAGTGGCCACGGCTTGAACAATAGCTGCTTGGATTAAGGGATCTAGTTGGACCCCTTCATTGCTTTAAGGGTTTCTTCCAGCTGCGCTTCCTTCAGCTTCGGTGTTGGAAGCTGTTTCTACCGAAGGTCGTTGGACACGACGAGGCCTGCCATGACGTCCAGTGCGGCCTCCTGCTCCAACAACTGCCCTAGATCCAGCCATCGTATTCTGGAAAGGAAAACACAAACGTCATCATTCAAGGAACTATTTAGTACAAGGATAGTAAGGCTAACAGGTAATAACAGTGGCCAGCTGTGATTAGCTGATCATGTTACTTTCCGTGTCTTATACACTTCCCTTTATTAGTCTACTTGTGCTGGTTCTACTCTAAACAGTTAATCAACCAAGCAATCAATTACTCCTATCCCTAACATTCACATATCCTTTCTTTAGCAATTAAGCTAACAATTATATACATATTTAATCATATACTTTACCATTACTGAGCTTGCTTGAGTGACACATGGCTATCTCGAACTGGCATCTTCTTTCTTTTCTTACTTTAATCCCATTCTCTGCTCGAGTCTAAGCATATAGGATGCTTAAATCTCTCGAACTTTGCTCTGATACTAACTTGTAAGGCCCCGTTACCGGTAGCCCTACTTTCGTGTAGGATTTACTCATAAACACAGTTCTACAAATCAGAGTTAATTAAAACTTTACGCGGAATATAAAACTTCAACCATTTTATCATACATAACCTCCAAATCTTGTCTTATAAAACATTCATAGTCATTTAAAACAAAACATAGTCTTTAAAACATCACAACATTTATTCGAGATGCCAGTATCTTCGGTTCCATGCCATGTGTCTTCAATCGCGCGAGCTGCCTCAACCTATTTGCTTGCGTGCATACTAAAAGTCAGCTACATTGAGTGAGTTCTATTTAATCACATAACTTAATTTACATACACATATACGTGCCCAAAGGTACGCATTATATACTTAACTTGTCCATCAATCTTTCATACACGTACATAACTAACCTTACATTATAAAGAGGATTCGCCCTATATACCTCGGATATTAGTACGGTCTGGTACCCTCCATCCTCGGATATTATTAGGGTTCGGTCACCCTTCATCCTCGGATATTGTTAGGGTCCGGTACCCTCCATCCTCGGATATTGTTAGGGTCCGGTACCCTCCATCCTCGGATATTGTTAGGGTCCGGTACCCTCCATCCTCGGATATTATTAGGGTCTGGTGCCCTTTCTTCCATACCTCCTTAACATACTTTCTATATACATAATCGTAAGTTTCGCACATACATACATCATTCATTCTTCATCTTACATCATACATATAACATCAACCATTTCCTAACAGTACATGCAATTCCAAAGATCGTTCATGTACTGACAAGAAATCATTCATACATTTCACATAATACATATATGGCATACACTTATCACTTAGGTTAAGTGTATTAACTAATCACATCGAGTATGCACACAGCCCCGAAAACATAACAAGGAATGGGGCTAGAAACTCACTTGAAGTCGGTTACGTTCACCGTTAATGGTTATTCCTTTCTTGAGCTGTGCACGACTAACTGTATAACAATTACACATATCAATTAACTATCTATATCGCGTTTCTAGTTTATTCATAACCCACAACGAACGGGGGTCCGGGGGCAGCGCCCCTGGCAGCGCCGCCCCTAGCAGGGTCAAAGGGCAGTGCCCTGGCTGGGGTCAAGCTGCCAGGTCAGCTTGGAAAAATTTTATTTCCATTAACCGTTGTAACACATTTTCCATTAGAATTTTAAATCATTATAAATTTGCTAAGTTAAAATTTCAAGGGCTTCTTTGTAATTATATCATCCTTTTCTAAGTTCAGGGACCATTTTGTCATCATGTTAAACTTCTAATTCGTTATATTATTCTTAACGAATTGGGCTGTCATACGAACTAGTTCTTGTAACGAATTGACCCCTTAACGAACTGGTTGTTTAAACGAATCAGTTCTAGTAGCGAATTGGAAAATCTAATTCGTTATCTCCTTTAAAGAACTGGCTAATACGAATCAAGGGTAATTCGTTACCCCATTCCCTAACGAATCAGAGGTAAACTAGAGTTAGTTCGTTGTGCTCTCAACTAACGAATCACCCTTCAATTCGCTAAGTTACCATAGCGAACTAGGGTTAGGTCAGAGAATGTCAGAAACATTCTCTGACTTTCCCTTCCTCGTACACGCCGCCTTTCCGGCGCCGCCACCGGAAAACGGCGAACACGCCGAAAAAATGAGTTTTAACTTGTTTTTCACCGTTTTTCGTCCCGTTCGATCCAGATCTGAGCTAGGGTGACCCCTAAGCTCATCATAGGTTCGGTTTATACCCGATTCCACCCGGCTCTCGTGACTTAAACGGTTTAACGGTGTCGGCTCATCGTTTCGTGACTATATCTAACTGGTTTAAGCTAAAACAACATCATACTATCATTACCTCGGGTCGGTGCTCGGTTTCCTTCTTGGTTTTGGCTAGAGATAAAGGAGAGAACTAGAGAGAGATCATAAGTGTGTGTTTTGGTGGTGTATGGAATATGTGAAATGAATGATTAATGGGTGATTAACGGTTTATATATTTAGGGATCATGGACTCAAGCCCATGGACTCTACTTCTTTCTTTCATAACTCAAGTCCATAACCCATACCCATTTACCCAACACTAGCCCAACTCATAATCTATTTATCTAAAACGATAACGACCCACTATAAAATAGACGAAATTTATTTTATTATTATAACCAAAAGAAGGATGTTACAAGAAAGCTAGTGGGAGCACCATTACCTTTCTGGTACTATATGTCGATGACATACTATTATTTGGAAATGACATTCCAACCTTGGAAGGTGTAAAACCCTGGCTTGGAAGTTGTTTTTCCATTAAGGATCTTGGTGAAGCCGTCTATATTCTGGGAATAAGGATCTATAGGGATAGATCAAGGCGGTTGATAGGTTTGAATCAAAGTGCATACATTGACAAAATCTTGAAAAGGTTCAAGATGGACAACTCTAAGAAAGGTTTGGTACCTATTCAAAGAGGAACAATATTGAGTGCATTTCAATGTCCAAGCTCAAAGGATGAGCAAGACAAAATGAATGGAATCCCATATACGTCTGCTATAGGATCCATCATGTATGCCATGATTTGCACTAGACCGGATGTGTTATGCGCTTTGAGCATGACAAGTAGATTCCAACAAAATCTGGGAAATAGCCATTGGATGGCTGTTAAGAGCATATTCAAATATCTTAGGAGGACTAAAGATATGTTTCTAATATATGGCTCTGGTGAGGAGGAACTCGTTGTAAAGGGTTACACTGATGCGAGTTTCCAAACTGATCGAGATGATTCTCGATCACAATCGGGATATGTTTTCGTTCTAAATGGTGGTGCTGTCTATTGGAAGAGCGCAAAACAAGTTGTGGAGCGTTGTCCACCACTGAATCTGAATACATCGCCGCCTCATTGGCAGCTCAAGAAGCTACGTGGATTAGAAAGTTCGTTGCCGATCTAGGGGTAGTCCGTACCATTCAGGACCCTCTAGAAATCTTTTGTGACAACGAGGGTGCGATTGCTCAAATCAAGGAACCCCGTGCACATCAAAAGACTAGGCACATTAAGCGGAGATTCAACTACATAATGGATGAAGTTGAAAAAGGAAGATATGTATTCGCAAAGTTCACACTGATTAAAACATTGCGGATCCACTCACAAAGCTCTTAGAAAGGGCAAAGCATGAAGGTCATACTTGTGCCTTAGGACTTCGATATTCTAGTGAATGGATTTGATCAAATTTTGTACTTGGATATCGGAACAATTGTTATTTTGACTCAATCATATGATTATGGTTTATGATTATGCTTTTGCGTTATGTTTCATTTTAGCATGTTTAAGTCCATGAATAATTTAATTATTCTAAATGTCCGTAGTCGATCATAATTGTGGGAACAAATATGAAGGTAAGACTATTATGAACTTGGATTGGTAGATATTCATAAGGTATGAATATAGCAAGGTTTGCTGCCAAGGTTCATAGATATTTATGGGATAAATGACTGACCTGCCCTCAAATGTTACTGCATGGAATCTTTGTGATTGGTGGTCATAAGTAAATTTGAGTAAAGGAGAATATCATAGTATCCTCCGACCTGAGATACATATTGGGTCTTGATATTCATCGACTATTATACTTTGACTTAGTTCTCGCTGCTTTGAAATATGTCAGCATATAAGGCTAAGCTCAAGTGTAGTACAAGGTGATAGTGAGAGACGTATGTAGTCAATAGGGGATTTGTCCCTCTTATTCGTTGAGAGTGAGATGTCTAAGACTTTCTAAGTTAAATCAACAGAGAATGATCACTATGTGTCTCTAGATTTGACATGACATCTGTGGTAAAATGATAAATGATAGATTTACCTAAATCATTTCAAGTCGGAGACTTGAAGGGGATGATGTTGTTAAATGGCACTTCGTCATACGTATTAGGGGTAATAAACCGTTGTTAGACGGTATTTTCTATTTGAATCAATCTTCTATGTATCTTGTGCAAGTGGGAGATTGTTGGAATCGGTCTGCCCAAGACACATATTAGAGTTGATGTGGCTAGTACGTTATGATCCATGTCGGGTCATACCCAATAACAAGCTAGACAAACACCTTGATATTTATTTAAGATATGATCTAACATATAAATTTCAACACTTAGAATATTTGGAAATTGGATTTCTAAATATATGCACTTGTGTAATAAATAAATTATATGAATAATTTATGTTATGAGAGATTTTGCATTTTGCATATACGATGTTATTTAAATAGGTTAAATAACAATATGCAAATCCTACTGCTTCTGCACATTGCATATACGATGTTATTTAAATGGGTTAAATAACAATATGCAAAACCTACCGCTTTTGCATTTTGCATATACGAAGTTATTTAAGTTGGTTAAATAACAATATGCAAAGAATACTAAATTTTGCATGTTATGTTATGTTATCACATAAATAAATAAAATAGATTACTTGAGTTTGAATTGGGTGAGAATCTTTTGGCTACATTCTTTTTCCCCCTTCTCTCTCCTCACTTAATTGTTTAATTTATTCCAAGACATGCAATAGTGGTGGTTGGTTGAATTAAATAGTGCATTGGTAACTCACAACTCTCTCTCTCACATACACACAAGTTGCAAGTAAACTTTTCCTTTTTCTCTCTGGATTTCGGCCAAGGAAAGAAATATCAAGGAAGAGTTTTCCAAGTGTAAATCCTAGCAAAATCAAGGTGCTTGTTGGAAGCTTGAAGGGTATACAAGCTTAAGGTTCTTCAATCTTGAAGACTCGCCCTTCATGTCATCATCTCCTTCATTTTCTTGGACTCTTGAAGATATAATGCTATGAACACCCTATGGTTGTTTATATTGGTAAGCATGCAAATTTGTATATGGATCCGGGGCTTGGGTTTTGCATATAAAATCGGTTTTATATTCATCTTATTAACAAGATTTAAAACTTAATAATCCACTGCGTTTTTCATATAAAATGGGTTTATATGACTTTGGTAATCTTGCTAAAACCCAACATTGGTTCATTTGTGGAGTTGGAAATACACACTTTCTGACCAGCCCTCGTATATTAAATTTCACTCCGGGCCTGCACTGTCTTTATACTAGGCCTTGGTGTAAGCCAACACTTGGTTACGCGACATTTCCTAGACAGTCTATATGTAGGCTTTAGCGTAAATCAAGAGTTGGTTAACTTATGCTAGAAAATATACGGTCTACTAAAAAACAAGGAGTGGAAAGAATTATCAAGAATATAAACATATCACATTACTAAAAATAAACAATTAATTTTAGGGATGGTAGTCAAACCCGAACTTGAAGGAAAAACCCGAAACCCGAAACAAATGGGACGGGTAATACCCGACTCATTAAGGTTTGGGATTAGTTTTGAAACTTTCGTGGGTTTGGGACTGGTTTGGAATTTGCAATATACTTGATTACCTAATAACATTGACTCATTTACCCGTTGTACCCAACATAACTTATACACACACACACACACATATATATATATGTATATATATAGGGGATGAATATTTTGAGAACCTTGATAAGTTGTAAGAACTTTAAGAACTCAATATGGACCACACATTTAATTAAATGAGTATGGAATATGTGCTGAGAATAAATCTGATTAAAAATGGATCAGGAGAGAGAATAAAGATTTTTGATGATTACAAATGTTTAAACGTTAGTTACACATGTTTAATAAGTCAATTCGGTGTGTAAAAAATACTGTAATTTTTTTACGTTACGTACACTTACATATTACATACATGTAAAAAAAAATTCAAAAAAAATAAATAAAACTGTTATGTTGTTGTCACACCCCGACTTATTGCCTAGGTGTGTGACCAACAATTGGTACAAGTTTTGTAAATGTATCAGAGTTCAGCGGAAGTCTTTAAATAGTATATTTTTAAAGTATTAATTTATTTATAAACTTTTCTTTATAATAAAATAATATATATATATATATATATATATATATATATTTAAACATTAGTTTATTTGTACATCTTAATGAAACATTTTGATTTATCAGAAAACTTCTCGGAGGATAAATATCCGAGTGGTTGATTTATAAACCTTGTTTCCATTCTATAAAACTCTTTTAAATATTATTTTTAATATTTTATTTATTTAAAATCATGAGCCATTTCTACCTTGCGAACATCCACTTCATGAACGGCTCCAATTCTTGATACAGTAATTTCCTGAAATGTTAAAAAAAATACGTCAGCAATATGCTGGTGAATACGCTGACGCTAAAAATATTTTCTTTTACTTTTTTACCCCTCGAGGGTTACGCAAGTCTCGGCCCATCTTGGCTTAGGAATAACAAAGTTATAATACTATTTACAAACTCAAGTCTCTACCTAAGTACCCCAGCAAACACCGCAACCTTCAACTTAGTTAAGTACCGTTCGTATACACATGGTCGTGCTCCCTACAGGAAAGCGTAGTACGACCAGGTGTGGTGCGATGCGTACACCGCGTACTACCACATATGTAAGGATCCAGACAAACGTACACGATAGCCTGAGGGATAGGCATTTACTTTTGTTTATAAATGTTTTATAGACACGTAGTCCCATGTAAACCTTTTTAATATAACACGTTTGACTCATTTTTAAACCAATTGTAAAGTTTGGGGTGTATTCACCTTTTCGATTTGGATCGGATTCAATACACTGTCCGAGGGTCTTTCCCGTTGCTATCTCGCACCTATAGTACGAGTATAACCTTTTCTTTTGGATCAGCTTCAATACACTGTCCGAGAGTCTTTCCCTCTTCTTTCTAATCTCACACCTATAGTACGTGTATAACTTTTTGTTAGTCGGATATACAATCCGGCTTAAGATCTCTAGTCTCTTTTGTAAAATCTTTACCTCAATTTTAATTTCTTTATGAACCTTTAGTTCAAAACATATTTTCTTAATTTTAAAACTTTAGTTTAAAAGATTATTTCTTTATTTTCTTTTTCAAGTTAAAAAAAAACTCTTTCTTTTAACATATTTATTTTTCTTTTCTTTTACAAGATAAACCTTTAGTTTAACTTGTTTTCTTAATGCTTAATACTCTACGTTTCTTCTTTATTAAGAAACATATATTTTTCTTTTACTTATTATTTAAAAATAATAAACTTAAATAATATTATCAATTATAACTATTTTCTACTTTATCTTTTCCTTTTCTTTTATAGTATGTTTGAACCTATAGTTCAAATCATATATTCTTTATTCTCATATTCGGACCTTTAGTCCGTCATGTTTTCTTTTCTAGAATTGACGTTTTTCAAAACGTATACTTATATATATATATATATATTATTTAGTTTATATGAATGATATAAACATATATATATATATATATATATATATATATATATATATATATATATTTTCATTTACTTTATTATTATTTAAAATATCTTTAAATAATACTCAATTTATTAATAAAGATCATTTCATTTATTTCTTTATTTTCTTTTTATTATTATTATTATTATTATTATTTACAATCTATTTAAATAATCATCATACTTCATTTATAATAAAGAATTTATACTTTTATCTTTATTCTTATACTTTCTTTATTTTATTTTCTTTTGTTTATTTTCGAGGTATTGACTATAACCTTCACTAGGGTCTAAGCCTGTATTATTTTATTATTATTTTATTCGGGCATTATGCCCACCTTGTTTGGCTTATTATTTTCTAAACTCACGGTCAGCATTTCGATGTTGGAACGTGTATCGAGAATCTTGATCAACACCTCCTTGGCATGTAAATCGAGGCACGCCGGTCTTCAAGTTTCGTCGGCACGCAATTCGAGGCGGGCTGTCGGGTTATATTAGGTCAGCACGTACTTCGAGGTGGAATGTCGGGTCGTCTCGGGTCAGCACGTACTTCGAGGCGGAACTTCGGCTCGTCTCGGTCGGCACGTACTTCGAGTCAGAACGTCGGGTCGTCTCGGGTCGGCACGTACTTTGAGATGATGTTGTCGGTACTTCGGGGTATCATTGGTTTAATGGCACGGATTACGAGGTATAACGTTGGATTTTTGGCGTGGAAAACGAAGAGGTCGGTGGCACGTTTTACGAGGCAATTTCTAGAGAGAGAAAGTATTCTAGAGAGAGAAATTAGTGTGTGAAAATGGTTGTGAGAAATGAAGTGCCAAAGGTTGCTATTTATAAACTTTTCTGGAGATCCGTCATGATACGCGATGGGCCCGATATAGCCGTCGCGTATCGCGACATAACTATCGTGAGTCACTGGTAGGTTTGTCATGTGGCACCACGTGGTGACACGTGGCGGGAAACGTGTCTCCATGTCATGCCTTTATTCCACGTGGTGACACGTGGCAGGGACATGGTGCCACCATGTGACACGTGGCGGGACACATGTCACGTTGTCAGACCTCGTCATCGCGTATCGCGATGACTTTGGGTTTTTGGTTCGTCGTGTATCGCCATCTTCCCATATCTTGGGTTTTGAAAACATACCTATCGCGATACGCGATGGACTTGCCTTTTGTGACGTCACGTATCGCAACCAGACAGGAAATCAGAATTTATATTTTAAGTCCTTGTATTATTGAAACTTGGCATTTTTGACCCGTGATTTTCGTGATGTTACATCCTCCCCACCTTGAAATGAATCTCGTCCGCGAGATTATCTTCTTAGGATAAGTGAGGGTACTTTTTCTTTATTTCGGGTTTGAGTTTCCATGTATACTCGGGGCCTCTTTGTGAGTCCCATTTTTTTCTTTCACAATTTTCAAGGTTCTTGTCTTTAATTTCTTCGTTTCTGAATCTTTGATTTAAATTTGTCGTTCTATGAATTTTATATTTTCATTTATTTTATTATTTTTATTATTTTTTATATCTTTTAAGAACATCGATAAAAGGTTTATTGGCTAGATATTTACGCAGATTAGATACGTGGAGTACATCGTATCCCTTTCGTTTCTTTGGGTAGTCGCAGACGGTATGCAACAGTCCCGATTCGCTCGATTATTTCATATGGTCCTACAAACGTGGACTAAGATTTTTTTTTGCTTTGAAGCGAATGACGTCTTTCTAAGGCGAAATTTTAATTAACATCCTATCGTATATATTATATTCTAAGGGTTTATGATGGACACATAACTCTTTTGGCGATCTTACGCCACCTCGAGTCGCTCATGGATTTGTAATACTTTTTTCGTCGTTTCGTAGAATACTTCGGGTCCAGACCTTTGATTATTAACACAAGGATGTTTGGCTTTTGTGTACGTATCTCATCTTACATGGCGTGGCTTTAATATTTGTATGGTAATTATTACTTGAGAACTTTATTAGGGGAAGATAATTATCCAACTTCCGATTAAAACTTTTATTCTTGCGCGGAGCATTACCTTGTACGTTTGAATTGTCCTTTTCACTTTGCCCATCTTTTTGGGGATGATAGACAATGCTGAATTTCAATCGATTTCTTAACGTTTGTTGGAAAGTTTCCCTTAAATGGAATGTAATTAGACAGACTTGATTGGAGATTATGAATAGTGGCACACCGTGTAGAGACTCGACGTTGTTCACATAATTTCATGCTAATCTATCCATCGAGTACGAATCGTTGGTTTGGAGAAAGATGGGTAAACTTTGTTAGTCTATCAACAATAACTCATCTTGCATCGTGTTGGTGTGTAGTCTTGGAGAGCTTTGTAATACATTTCTTGGTTATCATTACTCGTTTCTACACGGGTAGTTTTTGGGTTGTTTAAAGTCATCCAAAGGTTTCTTGTGCTTGGTTTTGACTTGTAAATTTGATATTTCATTACGTATGAAGTGATATCTTGTTTATATTTTTTTATCACTAATTCGATCTAATGTTTGTGGTATATTTTATCTCTTTCAGAGTGTATCCTATACTCATAGGCTTTATTCATTATCGTTTAGCGTATCTTTCCATTATCGGTATCCAATTTCGGTTTTCGAGTCTAAGGATTTCGTCATCTCTCTTGACTAATAAGTCGATTGTGCCATGCTATTTCTCTTTGGAGATTCAATTTTTTTTTTTACTTTTGAGGTTTCTTGGTTTCACTTTGTTTATGTCTACTTAAGGTTTTAAACTTCAATATTCTAATTCTCCAGGTCTTTCCATTCTTTGGTTCTTGGGTAATAAAAAATCTTCAGACTTGATGGTTTTATCTTTAGCCTTTATTTGAATCTACTATCTTAAGTAGATGTTCTAATGCTATGCAATCTTCTTTGTAAATAAATTTCCGTGATTTGATAAGGAACAGATAACCTCCTTCTTTAGTTATATGTTTGACTTTTTACTAATGCTTCCTAGTGTAGTATATATCGTTTGTTCGTTCTATATCCTTGGATGATATAGTAAGTTTATATTTTAGAATGTCGTAAGTAATGGAAATTGCTAAACACACTGGCCAATTGTGTTTAATTATTTACCTTACATTCAGTATTCTAAATATCTACTAATATTAACTAGATATTTCTCAGATTCAATCTATCGAATTTCTTTTGCAGAATTCTTCATCTATCCTTCATGCTTTTGATCTTTCCATCCATCATCCTTTCGATTCTTTCTTAGTTTCTATCTTCTTTAAGTCTAATTTAATCAATCCTTTTCTTTATATTCACTTTTCTATTTATGATAGATGTTATTCTTAAAAATTTCTAAACTTGAATAAATAATAGCATTCTTGTGTAAAGACACGATCTATATGCTAATATTTTCTTTATATATTAGGGCTTAAATACCCATTCATCATTACAAAATCTCTCGTTTAAAGAACGAGTTTGTAAACGGGTTACGAGTGTTGACTAGACTAATAGTTATTTACAAGAGTTAACATTCCTTTGACCTACTCTTGTCTTTTCTTGATTGTCTTGACATTTCTTCATGCATTCATCGTGAGTGTTTCGACGTTCTTCTCTTTATCTTTGCTCGTACTTGCTTTATTTTCTGCACATTCGTTCTTGTAATGTCCTTTTTCTCCACATGTGAAACATGTAGCCGCTTTCCTTTTACAGTCGATCTCTAAATGCCCTTTTCTCTTACAAAAGGTACACATGACTATGTTGATTAGCTTCTTAAAATTTCTAGATAACTTTTTCCATAGTTTTCACATATGGGTCTTGTGAATTTAGGCTATCCTTTTTCTTTCTTGTTTTTCTTTATTTCTTTCGTTTTATGGATCTCTTTTTCCTCCGGCTTTATTGCACATTTGGCCAACATCAGGGTCTCGAAGGTTATTTGTGGTACTTGGGTATTTACTACCCTTTTTGTCTCTTTTGGTAGCCCAGATATATATATTTCATTATTTTGTCGTACTCCAAATCATCTAATTGTGGAGTTACTTGACAATATTCTAAGAATTTAGTATTGTATTCCTTGAGATTATTATTAACGACCTTCTGGTCCCATGGCAAGATTTGGTTTTGTTACATTTTGTTAACTGGACATTTTTTTGTAGAATAAGATCTCTAAATTCTTTCCAACTTAAATCGTACATAATTTCATTTCCTTTAACTTAAATTAATGTTCTCCACCACTCAAGAGCTTTATCTTTGAACATTTGCGAAGAAAACCAAATGGCTTGTTCACTTGTGCAAGTAATATTGTTCAAGATTGATTCTTGCTCCTTAAGCCAATTTCAAAGTGGATATGATATTTTCATTTCCACGGAATTTCTTAGGCTCATAGGTTTTGTAACTCTTAAAAATATTTTCCGGATGAAATTTAGGTTTCTTGTTGTTGTTGTTCTCATGACTAAATTGGTTACAACTTTCTTTTGAAGAATTAGGCTCGCTTTGAATCCTTTTTCTTGATTCTAATTTTTCTAGGGTTATTGAGCATCTTCATTATTGGAGCTACAGCTTCATTAATCATCTCCTGAACCTCGTCTCTAAATTGGTCATTCATTTCTTTGTTCCTTTTACTTCTAACTTCTTTGGAATAGTTTCCTTTTATATTTTCTTCTTTTGACATTCTACAATAATCCATTGATAGGTTTAATATCAAAACCTCTCTTGTATTGTGCAAGATTTCCTATTACGACTTGGTTTAGAAAATCCTATTGCTACCAACCGGATGAATCAATTGTTTTCATTCTTTATAATTTCTTTTAACTTATGAATGTGGGTCTTTTATTTTCAATGTTCCTGTTACTTCTTTATATTTTCTTCTACAATAATTCATAGATATGTCTAATTAATTATGAAAATCAAAACATATCTTGTCAGGTCCCTCGATTTCAGCTGGATCTTACTTAATCATGTCATAACTCACACAGATTGATGTGTTGACAAGGGAGTTAATGACGGGTTGCTATATTTAGAAAGATATCCGTTTGTTAAAGGCGGAATCAATAACAAACATACGGTTGCTTAATAAGTATTCAATGATAGATAACACAAACAAGATTCACTCAAAAGATTTCCATTTATATAATATCAATCATACATAGTGGATAATCGATTTAGGGTTTCTTGAAGATTTATCCGTACTAAGACAACCTTCAAACACAATATTCTCTCTTGATAAATTCCTTTTTCCATGTGTTGTGTGTGTGTCTGTTCTTAGGCCTCTCTTCTTCCGTAGGCGGCGTGCCCTAAAACATTCTATTTATAGGCCTGCCAACCTAGGACAGCTGTCATTCCTTCTAGAAACCCCAAACATACATACATATTCAAATTACATAATCAGAAAATATTCTAAGTGTAAAACAAGTCTTCCAGGTAGGCTTTGGATAAGTAAACTTCTCCGAGTAGACTATGTGCTCTGCCTGCCTTAGACTTGGTAACATAGAAGTGTGCTCGGGATCAGTTTCCGGGTAGACTTTACTTGAAGAGTATTTTACCAAGTAAACTACTCACCGGGTAGACTTCAGTCTTCTTGACTTTGCCAGACTTTGCCCGACAAACCCTTACGAGCAACCTTGTTCTTCGATGGTCCATTCAACTCCTTGCTATACAATAACTTATTAGCAAAGTGTACTCGGCAGTACTGTTCCTTGCTTGAGTTGAACCTTGCCCGATGTTACTTAGAGATATTCCATTTATACATCAAGCTTGCTCGGACCATAATTATTAAAGAATACCTTGCCCGGTCTTCCAATCACTTGGCCTCATGGACTTGGTTAGCCAAAAGCTTACTCAGAAGAGAACCTTACTTGACTATGAAGAACAGACTTGCTTGATATAGTGAACCTTGCTCGGATATACATAAACTAGTGAACCTTGCCCGACAATGCACTAATTTGCAAACCTTGCTCGGATATCCACTAAAGAAGACTACTTGAAGTAAACCTTGCCCGATAGACAAAATATCGTACCCGGCTAAGTAAAAGCTTGCTCGGAAGTCTAAGGTGTACCCGGATCCATACTTAGCGAATTATGAGGAGGTTGAGAAGATTCCAATCTTCCATGTACTTCATTTTGGTCAAATCTTTAACTCAACAATCTCCCCCTTAGGTCAGTTTATTGACCCAACAATCTCCCCCTAGATTGGAAAACCTCAGCTGACCCAAAACATTTCTACAGTTACTTACACTTAGTCAAAATACACATCAAATCAAAAGTCAAATTACATATTCAAATAACAAATTACATATTCAAAAACTGTCCGAAGACATTACATAAGAAAGCCTATTCTAGGAGTTTTGTCTTTTCCATTCATTGTAGGCAGCTTGTCTTCTCATTGCTATTACAGATGCAGCTCTTTCCCTAAAGATATTGAGAATTTGGTAGTGAATGTGCCCTTCTGGAATCACCAAATCTCTTATATCCATCAAGTCTTCATTATGCAAGTAGGTCAAATCTGCATCTTTCTTGATTATGGCCAGAACTTTTCCATCAGAATTTTTGAGTACATAGTGACTGGCATTTTTTTTGTATTCTAGTTCAGCAATGATACCATTCCTTTGCACTGTGTAGTTGGGCCGTGTCATTCTTCTTTCAAGATTAATGCATGTGTTCATATTTGATAGGGGATTCCTATCTTTGACATTCATCACAAAGTCTCTTTCAACAATGTCCATTCTCTTCAATTTTTCTGTCCTCTTTGACTTGTGAAGCTGAATCATTCTCCAGCTTCTCTTTTCTTTTAAGAATGGGAACCCTTTGTCAGCTTCTTCATACAAGAATTTTGACAGATCATTCATCTGTCTACCTGCCAATTTGTTTCTGTTCCGATAATCATACAATCTAAGAGTCACCATCCATTTCAGTTGTTCTTCATTGTATTCACGGAAGTCACTCCTAACAACAATCTCTCTCAATTGTCTGCTTTCCATAATCACCTTCAATGACTCTGAAACAGAATCAAAGTACAGTTCTCTTGGTAGATCCACATCAGATTGTGGTCTGGTTCTTTGTTGTGCAAAACTGCTTGATTCACCTCTTCCTCCTTGACCTCTTCCACTTTGTGGAAATCTTCTTTAAATTGGAGGCCTGAAAGGAATAGACTTCTTTGGTTTCCCAGGCCTTAAGTTAAAAAACTTTATGTAGATGGCCTCTACCATTTCAGTTGGAAGATTGGTAAGTTCAACAACATCTACTCCATGTTCTTTAAGTTCTAGTAATATTTTTATCATTCCAGGAGTTTTGCCAACCCAGCAGGGACAAATCTTCCATCTGCATAGTATCTTGGGTTCTCACCTTCTCTTAAAGCTTTTTCCCATTCAGTCTTTTGAAGATAGAAAAGGTTTTTCAGATCCTCCTTTTCCAAGACATTAAAGTCTGCTTCACTTATTCCTCTTTGATTGATCATTATGTTCCTCAGAATGTTGATTATCTCTTCATTCTCCCAAGGAACAAATGGTTCATCTTCAGGTTCAGGCTTTACTTCTTGAGGAGTAGGGGTTTCAACTGATCTGACTTTTCTTTTGTCTTCTCCCTCAAGGTTTGAATTCTTCTTTTCTTAGCATGAGGTTAATCAGTTTCTTCAGCCTGTTTGGTAGACCTTTTAGTTTGAGCTCTTTTCAGCTTTTCTTTTCTCTTCAATTTATTATACTGGTCTACCACTGATTCTCTAGACATTCCTCTTTTCAGGCTTCATACCTCTTTCTAGCAGGTATCCACACATTCCTCCAAACTTTTTCTTCAAAGCTTCTGTCTTTTCAAGTTTCTCATTCTCTTTTATACATTTTTCAATGATCTTTTCTCTCTTACTGTTGTATAAATCTTGCAGTTGGTCAAAGTTAAAATGAGACAGATCTTTTCAGAATAGTTGTGCCTTCTGAGATAATCCATGAATTTTTTTAATCTCTCTGTTTTTCTCTTCCATCTTTTTCTTCAGGGCATCTCTCTCTTTATCAAGTCTTTTCTGCAATTGATCATCATCAATATCAGCCAATGAGTCAAAACTTATTCCATATTTTCTCAATTTTACAACCAATGGATGATTCTTCTTAGCCTCTCTCATACTCAACTCAATGTTTTCCCTCTGTTCATCAGTCATCACAACTTGTGGGGACACAACATTGGTAGCTTTGACAGTTTTTCCTTGATCATTCTCAGGGTCATCATCATTATCATCTGAATCCTCAGACTCATCCTCTCCTTCAGTTAAATCATTCATTGCATCAATCTTTGGTTCATAAGAAGGTGGATGATCTGGTTCACTTCTGTTTGGCACATCAGGGACACCTTGAACTCTTTCACCTGGTTGCAAGGTTTGTAGTGGGAAAGACCTTATAGGACTAGCTTCATCTTCTGGTGTTTCAACAAAATACTTGTTCTTATCATCCCACTTGCCCCTCTTAGCTGCTTTTTCATGCTTAGGCTGCTCATATGTCCTCTTTCTCCTCATGTAGGTATTGGCAAACCTATTGACTTTTTCAGCAAATTCTTCATGAAGTTTAGAAAGTCTTTCTCTTTTCTGGTTAAGTGTTTCATGAGGCTCAAGAACATTCACCCTTTCTGACCAGCTGTCAGTAGGATTCTTCTTCAGATCTTCTTTTACTTGCTCAGTCCATTTCTTGGCAGCCATTGAAGCAATGGACTCACCAATTTCTTCTTCAATAATCAGACCAGTATTCAGATTGGTTGGTTCAGCAGTTTCTGATTATTGACTTTCAGATTGAAACTTGCTAACCACCATAGCCAATGATTTTTCAGCCTCCTCTTGCTCTCTCAGCTTAATCAAGGCTTCAATTACTTCTTGATCAGCCACATCATCAGAAATTTCTTTTGCAAGTTTGGCTTGTTTAATCAAGATCTCCTGTTCTGCAATTTCTTCAGGAGTCATGGACTGGGCTAGAATTTACCTATCCCTTGTTTCTCTTAAGATGTTCTCTTGTTCTCTCAGAGCATTAGCATCAGCAGTATCATCATCTGTAAACAACACATCTTTTTCTGAATATGCCTCAACAGGCTCTTCTACACTGATTTTTTCCTTACCTTTCTCAATCCTCCTCCTTACATCCTCTTCATCCTCTGACTGTACATGGTCATCAATCTCCTTTTCTAATGCTTCTAGCTCAGGATCATACTCTGCCCTCTTGGAGCTTTCTGGTTGTTCAGTTTGAGTGATGGGCTCCTCAACAGCAGTTTCTTCTTCATTTAACACTTCAGTTGTCTCAAATTCAGTTTGAATGTTAGTTAAGACATTAGTAGCCATAACAGTAGCAGCTACATGCTCCTCAACATTTATCTTTTCAATTTCAACCACTTTCTCAACATTCTCTTCATCCCTCCTTTCATCAATGTAATCATAATCTTGTTCTGCATCCTCAGACATATCACCTTCATACTCTTCATCATCCAATATTCTCCCTTCCTCACTACTCTCCTCTCCATCATCATATACATTCATAATCAATTTTAGACTGTCTGCAGTATCCACAACTGTTACAGTCTCTTCAATATTCACACCTGAGACAGTTGGCATAGATTCATTCTCCCCCTGTTTTAGGGAAGCTGAGGTCTTCTCAACCTCCTGCACCAGGGCTTGAATTCTCATATTAGCTTGTACCAATTTCTCTATTAGCATAACATTTTCATTAGTCACCTCTTCATTTCTTCTTCTCAACTCAGCATTTTCTTTCAACAAGGTTAGAAGGTCAGTGTTAGTAGGTGGTGTTGAAGGTGGTGATGTGGTGAAATGTTCAAACTCAGGTTGTTCTGTGGTGTGAGTTTGGAAAATGGATGGTGGTGGTAATTGTATATGAGGTGGGCTTGAAATGAATGGATCAGAATGACTTTGGCTAAATGTTGGTGGTGTTTGTGGTGTTGGTGGTATAATTGGTTGGTCAAGGTGTGGTGGTGATTGTGGTGGTGTTGGAATAGGCTGATCAATTTGCTCAATTTGCTCCCCCTAATCAGGTGCAACAATGTCCATAGCTACCCCAGCTCCTCCATCATCTCCATTCACATCATCATCTTCATCATCAGAGTCTCCATCATCACTCTCATCATCATCAACTCCTTCCTCCCCTGAGCTTAACTCAGGCACTGGCATTATCTCCAAGTCATGGTTTAACAACCACGGCAGAATCTCAAAAGGAACTCCTGAGTCAAATCTATTGGCTACACCTGGATTTCTGATCCTTTTGTAAGTGTCAGGGTTTTGGAGTAGGTGGGTTATGCCAATACTGGGTAGATCTTGCAATTCTTGATTAAAAATTATTTGTAGAAACCTTGGATACTGCAAAAATCTATCTACCTCAGCCTTCTTTAAATTTCCCACCATGCCTTCAAATATCATCTTTGAAAAGTTAAAAGGCAGATCATATACAATACCAATAGTGGCATTAGCTAGATCATGACTTATTAGAGTCCATGACCCCTTCCGTGGAGCAAACCCTTGTATCACATGGTGTATCAAAAATCTGTACAACATAGGGAACATTCCCTTTTGAAATTGCCCCTCATGTACTGTCCCCTGATATCCCATCGTCTGTTCAAAAATTCTCATCAGGTGATCAGTGTTAAAGTTTATATGGTTATGATCATCATCGCGCAACTGCAAGAAACGTCTAATCATTCTTTCAGTGACTTGTATCTCTTGTCTTGCAACTGTTGCTTCAATTCTCCGACCATTAACATCATCAACTAGTCTTGCAGATCTCCAGAAATCCAATGAATGATTTCTGTAGATAACAGGACTTTCAGTGAAAGCAAAGATGACATTTGATCGAGCCATCCAGGTTATCATTGGTGCCACTGGCTCGTTGTCAGGTGTGACTTGTATAAGTGCACACATATTATGTTTCTTCTCAAAAGCATACTTAGGTTGAACTTCTTCTTCTTCTTTTTTTTCTTCTTCTTCTTCTTCTTCTTCTTCTTCCATATCTGAACAATACAATCAAACATATTCAAAATGAAATTAGTCATAAAGTTCAGTACTTTAGATAATTTCAATGTATAAAAATGAAGAAGAAAGTGAGAAATTTCATCAAGAACCTGTTCTTCGACAAATTTATAACCTAAACACATAAACAGAGTATTAGTAATCAAATACATAATCAAAGCCCATAATAGTCTAATCGTGGTCGGAAAACACATTAATGTTGCTTACCGAGTCGGAATTAGAGGGCTGATACAAGTTAGGGTTTGGATTGAAGCATAATGCGATAAGTCGGTTAGGTTTCTTTGCGAGTAAGCAGTTTGCAGTGGAAGGAGAGAGAGAGGGAAAAGTAATGTTGAAAATTTTGCCTAACTACCTCTTATATACCTTTTGAAAGTGGGTTTTAAATGCTCTTTGTCTTTTTGTGAATTATTAGCTGTCATACAGTAACATTATCCACTTGATGTATTAAAAACAATATTATCTTTTGAGGTAGTAAAACCTTACTCGGAATTATTCTTTTCAAAGTCTACTCGGTATACATACACTTACAAAGCTTACCCGGTCAAACTTTGCTTGGAAAATTTTCATTTTTGAATATACAAAGTTTGCCCGAATCCTTCTATTTATAAACCTTGCTCGATCAAGCTAATTAATTTAAAGTTAAGACATAATGAAGAAAGCTTACCCGAAATACTAGATTTCATGAGAACTTAATCACAAGATAAATAATCAAGTATAAACATCAAATAACATCCTTACTAGGAATCAATCAAGACACCCATATAGATTTCTCAATTTCAAATTAAAACTTATCTAGCATAAACCTTAATAAGAATCATAATCAATTTTATCATACTAAATAACATATTCAATCAAGCATACTTGAACATAGTGTGCCCGAGCAACCATTCAAGAGAATAGTGTGCCCGAACACCTTTCTAATGCAAAGTATACCCGAATAACCTTCATATAGTACAAAGTGTGCCCGGAAAAGGATTTATAGCAGACAGTGTACTCGGAAAGTTAAGTTTTGAAATTACCAAGTATATTGAGGGAACAAAAGTGTACCCGAAATATAAAGTGTGCCCGGAAAACAAAGTTTGCCCGAAAACACTTGTAATTTCAAAGAAATCATAAACACACATATCACAGAGCATGCTCAGAATGAAATTAAAGCACATAAACATTTAAGTGTGCTATAGTCTAAAATTTTAAAGAGCTTGCCCGAAAATCCTATATTAGCACTAAGCTTGCTAGTATAAACACATTCAATCATCAGGTATGCCCTTACTCGAGGGAATTTCAACATGTCAAACCATACCCGAAAATGACAAACTTAAATAATAATATCTATGTGTGCCTGGAAAGATTAACAAACCTTTCCTAACAGCATATTCACATAAGTCACAAAGCTTACTCAGTATACTAACTTAAGTTCACAAAGTTTGCTTGAACTCACAATCAACATATAAAATGCAAAGCTTGCCCGAAACAAGAATATCTTGTTAAAAACTAGTTATACCACATAATCAACTCAAGACTTCAAGCTTGCTCGGGAAATGAGTACAACAGTGTACTCTACCCGGAAAGTGTAAACACTTCAAAGCATGCCCGAAAATCATAAACTTAGTCAAAAATGACTAAGCTTGCCCGGAAAGGTCATAAATCATCAAACCTTACCCGAAGTAACATATTCAAACATATTCATCTGTTTTGTGCCTGGAAAGGTTATAAAACATCAAACCTTACCCGAACTTACATATTCAGCCAATTAAAGGCAAAATGCAACACTTTTTGACTTAAACCACTTGTCAAAATATATTTTTCATTAAAGATCATAGTTTAATAGCAAATGGTGCATTTAGAGATCTAATTTCAGTTATATTTCTCTTCAAAACAGTTTCTTTCCATTTTCTGAAAAGATCTCAAGAATGGGATCATATTGACTAAGTAGCTTTCTCAATACTTCATTTTCAGCATTATTATGAAAACATAGATAGGTTAACTGCAGGTATAAACTTAGCATGAATTTAATTTATTTGGTGATATTATTAAGGTTCAATTTAAGCATAATGCATTAATGGTCAACACTGTGCTATGATGCCTCATATCTCTTCTCAAAGCTTATTTGGCTTTCCCCAGGTCACCCCAATTTGACTCCAACCTCCTGTATTTGGTCAAAAATTGTTTTTATATGACAGAACTTATTGGATCTTTTCGTATTTTTTTTTGATTTTGAGATTCAAACATATATAGAGGTTGAACGTTGGACTTACTATTTTAAGTGAAGGAATAAGAAACAAGTCATAACTGCCCCAAATGCATTCAGTTTTCAGGTCAATGGCTATCCTTTGAATCTATAGAGATTTAAGGACCAAACATACACAAGTGCATGTCCTTCCAACTGGGCAAATGACATAATTTTCAGCAAAAAACAACTTCTTGAGACTTCTCTTTAAAAATCCTTCTTTTAAGCTTCTTTTAAAGCTTGAACTGAATAATCTTATCATATCTCTTCACCATTAACAACATGCTCATGTTTTGATCAAAATAGAGTATTTATGTAAAATTCATTGGAAAATCTTCATTTCATCATTTAATTTTGACATAAAACACATTTGACACAAACAGTTGTAACATATTCAAATCTTAATCAAACATGAAATCATCAAGACAAGTAGACAGTACTAACAATCAAATTCCAACTTATCTTAATAACATCAGAAGATCAGACAAAGCACATATTCAAGTAATTAAGCAATGATATCAGATAAGCTTACATCAACAAGTAATTCATAACAAGAACACTTATCCTGACATTACAAATGCACATAAACTGATAAACATGTAAACATATAAATCCATTCAATCATGTCAAATTTTTCACACATAATCAGTCAAAGCACATAACAGTTAACATATTTAGTAGCATACTCAAGTAACATAATTAAGCAATATAATCAAGCATATTCACTAAACATTTAATATGTGTAATCTCTAACAACTTAATCAGTTAACACCGAGAGACACACAGCTAGGCACACATCTTTAATCATATTTCATCAGAGTTGATTATTCCCAGGGCTTTCAGAAGAAAGTTAAACCTGGTTCTATCAAGTGGTTTGGTGAATGGGTCAGCCAAATTGTCACTTGTATCAACTCTTTGCATTTCAATCAAACCTTTTTCACTGCAATCCCTGATGAAGTGATGTCTGATTTCAATGTGCTTAGTTTTAGAATGTTGAACTGGATTCTTAACAGTAAAATATGCAGCAGTATTATCAATAAGAATAGGGGTGTTCAGAAAATTCAAACCATAGTCCAGCAACTGATTTTGAATTCATAGAACTTGTGCACAACAGGCAGATGCAGCAACATATTCAGCTTCAGCAGTAGAGATTGAGACTGTAGTCTGCTTTTTGCATTGCCATGACACTATCCTTTCACCCAAAATTGACATCCTCCTGAGGTTGACTTTCTGCTCATGTTGCAGCCATCATAGTCACTGTCAGTGTAGGCAATTAGATCAAAAGATTGGTTCTTTGGATACCAAATCCCTAAGCCTGGTCTTCCTTTTAAATATCTGAATATTCTTTTAACAACATTCATGTGGGAGACTTTTGGACTTGATTGGAATCTTTCACACACACATACAGCAAACATGATATCTGGTCTTGTTGCAGTCAGATACATCAGAGATCCAATTTTGGGTCTATATTCATGTTCATCTACAGGCTCCCCCTTTTCATCTCCAATCATCTTTTCTTTGGTGTCCATTGGAGTTGAAGCAGTCTTGTACTCATGACAGTTGAACTTGTTCAAGATGTCCTGCACATATTTGTTTTGGTGAATGAAGATCCCTTCAGCTTTCTGTTGAACTTGCAATCCAAGAAAGAAGTTCATTTCTCCCATAGAACTCATGCTGTATTTGGAATTCATTACCCCTTCAAACTCCATGCACATTTGTTCATTTGTAGATCCAAAGATGATGTCATCCACATACACTTGTAACAGAAGCAAGTCTGATCCCTTTCTTTTGTAGAAGAGTGTCTTGTTAATGGCTCCTCTTTTGAAACCATTTTCAAGAAGATGATTTGACAGCTCATCATACCATGCTCTAGGGGCTTGATGCAATCCATAAAGGGCTTTGTTTAGCTTATACACCCTGTTTGGATACATTGGATCCTCAAAACCTGGAGGTTGAGCTACATAAACCTCTTCATCAATCTTTCCATTAAGAAATGCAGACTTAACATCAAGCTGGAACACTCTAATGTTCTTTGAGGCAGAAATGCAAGAAAAATCCGGATAGCTTCAAGTCTTGCAACAGGAGCAAAGACTTCCTCAAAGTCTATTCCTTCTTCTTGAAGACATCCCAGTTCTACAAGTCTAGCTTTGTTCTTAATCACCAAACCCCTTTCATCCCTTTTGTTTCTAAAAACCCATTTGGTTCCTATTGCATATCTGTCTATTGGCCTATCAACAAGATCCCACACATGTAGGTCTCTGAACTGTGCCAGTTCCTCTTGCATTGCTTCTACCTAACTATTGTCTTTTAGTGCTTGAGCAATGTTCTTTGGCTCTATTTGGGATAGAAAGCAGGAGTAAAGACAGATGTTTGCAATTTCAGAATGACTTCTTGTAACTCTTTCATAAAAATCACCAATGATGTTTTTAGAAGGATGATTCTTTTCCACATAAGGAGTTTGTATAATCATATTTGTAGACAAATTTGTGTCAAGATTTGTTTCATTGAGCTCTGGTTCTTCAATGATCAAATCAGCTTCTGCATCATGAAATTCTGGTGCTTCATCATTATGTTGTCCTGAAGTAGATGCACCATTGTTTTCTAAGTTCAATCTTTGAAATAGATCTTGAAATCTTGCTGTAGATGCAGCTTCTTCTCCACTTGCTTGGTTGCTTGTGTCACCCTCATTCTGAACTTGATCATTTTGTGCATCTTGATTGTCTTGATTGTTCTCAGTATGATCATGTTCAACATTGTGATTATTTTCTTGATCAGGTTCACCAATATCACATGAGGAATTCTTCATAAAAGTATACTCCTTTTCTTTTCTAGCAACCTTTTTCCGTAATTCTTCCAAGTCCAATGATTTCTTCTTTTTCTCTTCAATTTCACTGGTCTTGTAGAAAGATTCATCAAAGTCTTCAGGATAAATCTTGAAAGACCTTATTAACTTTTTATGATCAAACAGCTATGATGCACCATCAACTGTATTGAATTGATTCTCATTAAAGATAATATCAGATGATTCTATAACACTCAAGTGGTCTTTCACATAAACTCTGTAAGCCTTTGAGTGTGTAGAATATCCAACAAAGAAACAATCCAGGGACTTTGTTTGAAACTTGTTTAAATAGTCTCTTGTGTTAAGTATTTGAAATTTGTTCAAATAGTCTCTTGTGTTCAGTAGAAAACATTTGCATCCAAAGGGCTTGAAAAACTTAATGTTAGGCTTTCTGTTGTGAAATATTTCATATGGAGTTTTGTTATGCCTTTTGTTGACAAGTACCCTGTTCTGAACATAGCAGGTTGTATTTATGGCTTCAGCCCAAAAAGTGACAGGCAAATTTGCATCAGCTAACATGGTTCTTGCAGCTTCTATCAAGGTTCTATTTCTTCTTTCTGCTACACCATTTTGTTCAGGAGTTCTAGGAGATGAGAATTGTTGTAGTATACCCTTTTCTGCACAGAATTCTTGCATAACTCCATTCTTGAACTCAGTGCCATTGTCACTTCTCATCATCTTGACTTTCTTATTCAACTTTTTCTCAATCATTGTTACACAACCTTTAATCAACTCTGCAGTCTCATCCTTGGTACTTAGGAAATAAACCCAAGTGTATCTTGAATAGTCATCAATGATCACAAGACAATATCTTTTCTTCCCTATACTTGGTACACTTACAGGACCAAAAATATCCATGTGAAGTAATTCAAGTACTTGATCAATTAAGTTGATGAGCTTTGGCTTATGAGTAGATTTGTGTTGTTTTCCTTTTTGGCATGAACTACAGTGATCTTCCAATTTGAATTCTCTTGTGGGTAAGCTATGACATGCTCACCTTTAACAAGTCTGTTCATGTTCTTCAAGTTCACATGACACAGTTTCCTATGCCACAATTTTGACTCATTTTCAGTGGCTTTGGAAACAAAACATGCACCACCTCTTGAAATCGCGTATTTCATATTTAGTTCATAAAAGTTACCATTTCTTGGTGCCATCATCATAATTATTTCAGGTGGAATCACAAACTCATGTTTTAGAATGAAACAGTGTGAATCATCAAAACTGACTTTGTATCCCTTATCACACATTTGTGATATACTCAGCAGATTGTACTGAAGACCTTCAACATGAAAAAATGATACTTTCCCATTTGTTAAGATTCCTTTTCCAACAATCTTTCCACCATTCTCATCACTCCCAAAAGCTACTGGACCTTCATACTTTTCTTCATAATTGACAAGAGATCTCTTGTCACATGTCATGTGCCTAGAACATCCACTATCCATGTACCATATGTCATTCAGAGGAGTGGATTGTTCCTGCACATACAAAGAAAGTTTGATTAGTTGAGTGATGAAGTGCAAGCCTTATCAACTTGCAGCTCATCAGATTCAGTTTCAGACACAGCTTGGGAAGTGAGTGTAGTTGGTCCGGATCTTCATGAGTGATTTCTATATTGTCTGAATTGTCTGTTTCATAGCCACACTCTCTTGGAGTTTTAACTAGTGATGTTGAGTTCTGGTACTCAGCTGAGTCAGTGTCACACTCTTTTATCACATAGTCCTTCTTTTCAGAGTAGTCTCTTACATCAACAACTATCTCAACCTTAATCTCAAGCTTAGGTTTCCAAAGAAAACCTTGTGGTTCATATCCATACTTTAACAGAAACTTCTCATCGCCAGTGAGTTCTGTTGGTTTCCTTTTAGATACCACATGTCTTTTTGTATTCTCACTGCTTGATGATCTTTGAGAACTATCAGATTTGATAGAAAGATTATCCCTTTTTGGGATTGTTCTCAATGAATGAGAGTCCTTCTTAACAGTTTTCACATGCTTCACTGGAGATTTAACCTTGTTAACAGGTTTGATCACATGTTTCTTGACTTTTAGTGAATGCCTTTGGCTCTCTTTTTCCAGAAATTCCTTTGCACAATCCTTTCCCATACCCAAATATTTTTCATACTTCATTTTATAGGCCACAAAGTCTTGTCCATATTTTGTTTCATCTGGGACATGAAAAGGCTTGAATTTAAGTCTTTCATTACAGGAGTCTGTATGATGACCATATTCATCACACTTCTTGCACCAAACCTTTCCTTTGAATACTTCATGTTCTTTTGGTTTCTTGAACCTTTCACTTGGTCTTAGTGAATCAACTCCAATTGTCTTTTTAGATTTTAAATAGTCAAAATCAATTGAGAAGGGAACATATTTAGCTATCCTTATGTCACTTCTTTCCACTTTCCCTTTAACAAAAACAATTTCTCTTATACTTAAGGGTTCTTCCTCTATGCTTTCCCTTTGTCTTGATTTCCTCTTTTCATATTCCTCCATTGTTTCTACTTCTCCAATGTCAAAGTCTTCAACACTTGAGAAAATAGGGTAAACAGGAATAAAATTTTCACATGCAACTGTTTCAACTTCTTTCAATTTTTTATTCTGTTTAATTCTTTCTAATAGAGCTTTGCTTGGAGGTCTCACTGCATTATAACTTGGTTTTGATCCTTCACAGATATCAAACGACACATGTCCTCTCTTGGTTATTTCATTTTGTTTCTTCATTCTTGATGTGACAGGTGGATACTTTGGAAGTTTGTCAATGGATTCTGGTTTCTTGAATCTTCTTCCTCTTTCAGCAGCTTTAATTTCCTCCTCAGTAATTTGATCACTTAAATCACTCAAGTCGTCTTGATTCAAGTCAATTGACTCAAGGTCATCTTCAGAGACTTGAACTCCAATTGACTTTTCTTCTTTCAGTTCTTTCTTCACAACAAACTCTCCTTCTTCACTCACCTCAACATTCTATAACAAATCCACAAGTTCTTCTTTATCTTGAAAGACATCTTTGAATTGTTGTAGATATGCATTTCTTTTCTCTTTATCAACTTTTGGCATAAAGTTGTTTTTGAATGGTGGTGGTACTGCTTTGTATTTGTCTTCTTTCTTGACTTGATTCAGAATTCCACAGATGTTTCCAGTGGATACCAAGTTCTTCAAGAATTCATTTTCAGTTTGCAGTTTTGTGTTCAGTACCTTTTCTTCTATAATCATTTTCTTCAACCCATCAATCTCAGTTGTATATCTCTGAGCTCTGTAACTGTTCATGCAGTCATCTTCCAAACTTTTCATCCTTTCTTTACTTATCAGTTCACTAGCTTCATATGCATTGATGATACTTTGTTTCTTAAAACACTCACTTTCCAGCTTGCCTACCTTCGTTTTCAAATCATTGATAAGTTCATTTAAATCAATAGTAGGAGCAGAGTGTACATGAGAAGTTGATCCAGTTTCTTTCTCTATTATGGCCATGAATGCTACATTTGCCCAATGTCTTCTTCATGATTACTCCAATCAAAGTTACCTTCTTGTTGTGTAGTCATTGCCACATTTCCTTGATTTTTTGGTTGATTTTGGTTGACTGGAACAGTGTTGTTTGGAACATTTTGAACTGCTTGAAGGTTTTGATTGTTGTTCATTTGAAAACCTTGATTCTGTTGCATACTTTGATTAAGATTATTCATTTGAGGCTGAAAGTTGTTGAAGTTGGGATTGTAATTGTTGTTGGGATTGAAGTTGTTGTTGGGATTGAAGTTGTTGTTGAAGTTTTGGTTGTTATTTCTTTGCTGATTTTGCTGGTATTGCTGCTGACCTCTTGGTTGTTGATTCTGGAATTGATTCATTTGATAGTTCCTTGGCAGGTTGCATTCTCTTGCAAAATGTCCTGGCTGTTGGCAATTGTAGCAGATTGCCTTTGACTTGTCAAATCCAATACTTTCATTAGGACCAGAAACCAGAGATCTATCAGTTCTATTATACAACCTCTTACTTCTCAATGCTAACATGGCAGCTTGCCACTTCAAATCCATGTCTTCCAAATCATCAGCATCTATCTGCTCAAGATCATCTTGCATTACACTTGTGTGGATTAAATTCTTTGCATCAAATGCATTATATGACTCAGTGAACATTGAAAGCAAAGCCTGTGTATTACTGCTTTGACCATGTCCACCACCAGTGTGAGGAACATTCCCACTTGCCATAGAGGCAGAATCAGTGTCATCAATCAGCTGCACATTGAATCTTTGTTGATTTCCTTGATTACTTGTGCTAACACCAACAAATGATTTTGGAGTATTAGAATTGAGTTCAAAAGGTTCTTCAATGATAGGAATCTGCTGTTGATTCTTGGTAGTCAAATTACCCATAGGTGCAATCAATGCATTTGAAACATTGAATCAGGGTCTTTCCTCCTTAATCATTTCATTTTCTATCATCTCTCTATCTGCAGCTTGAAGAAAACACACTACATCATCTACTTTTAGCTCATTGAAGTTGTGCTTTGTAAGAATGAACTTGCAGGCAGTATATCATTCCTTTGGCATAGAGTTCAGCAGCTTGGTGTTGAGATCAAAATCAGTCATGACATAGTCTGTTGTTCTGAGCTCATTCACAATTCCCAGAAACCTCTCTAGAATTGATTTCAACCTTTCTCCTTCTTTATACTTGAATCTTTTTAACTGCTGCTTCAATCTCTGCTTCTTGATGTTCTTGAGTTCAACATTTCCCTCAAACATTTCAAGTATTGCATCATACATTGCCTTGGCATTGGGATGATGTGCAACCTTGGTGAGTATTTCTCAAGACAGACCTAGCTTCAACATAGCTAAAGCCTTGTCATCAACCTTTCTCATTCTTTCTCTTACAGCAGCAGTTGCAGCTGCATTTGCACCTTCTGCAACTTCTCCTTGTGGACCATTCTTGATGGAGTTCCACATATCAACATCATTGTAGCAAACGGCTACTTTAAACAAAACCTTCCATTTTGTGAAATTTTATTGTCCATAAAATCTAGGAATCTTGTTAGTAGACACCTCTTGTTTCTCGTAACCAGACATTTTTGTGAAAATAAAAGTAATTTCTTAATAAAAACAGAGTTTCAAAAATATTCAGATCTGAGACTCGATTGTTCAGATCTGAGGTGTCTGATTCGATAAGAACAAGATATAAATATAAAGATTAAAAATTTAAATAAAACAAGGAAGAGAAAACACCAAATGATTGTAGATCTGAAAGAAAAATGAAGAACAGAGCTGCTGACGTCACAAATCAATGGAACAGTGGTCTGCTTACGTCATTCTTCTTCAAATCTTCAATCAGCAACAATCTTTCTAAAATAGCAGTAATCAGCTCTGATACCACTTGTCAGGTCCTTCGATTTCAGCTGGATCTTACTTAATCATGTCATAACTCACACAGATTGATGTGTTGACAAGGGAGTTAATGACGGGTTGCTATATTTAGAAAGATATCCGTTTGTTAAAGGCGGAATCAATAACAAACATACGGTTGCTTAATAAGTATTCAATGATAGATAACACAAACAAGATTCACTCAAAAGATTTCCATTTATATAATATCAATCATACATAGTGGATAATCGATTTGGGGTTTCTTGAAGGTTTATCCGTACTAAGACAGCCGTCACACACAATATTCTCTCTTGATAAATTCCTTTTTCCATGTGTTGTGTGTGTGTTCTTAGGCCTCTCTTCTTCCGTAGGCGGCGTGCCCTAAAACATTCTATTTACAGGCCTGCCAACCTAGGACAGCTGTCATTCCTTCTAGAAACCCCAAACATACATACATACATATTCAAATTACATAATTAGAAAATATTCTAAGTGTAAAACAAGTCTTCCGGGTAGGCTCTTGGTAAGTAAACTTCTCCGAGTAGACTATGTGCCCTGCCTGCCTTAGACTTGGTAATATAGAAGTGTGATCGGGATCAGTTTCCGGGTAGACTTTACTTGAAGAGTATTTTACCAAGTAAACTACTCACCGGGTAGACTTCAGTCTTCTTGACTTTGCCAGACTTTGCCCGACAAACCCTTACGAGCAACCTTGTTCTTCGATGGTCCATTCAACTCCTTGCTATACAATAACTTATTAGCAAAGTGTACTCGGCAGTATTGTTCCTTGCTTGAGTTGAACCTTGCCCGATGTTACTTAGAGATATTCCATTTATACATCAAGCTTGCTCGGACCATAATTATTAAAGAATACCTTGCTCGGTCTTCCAATCACTTGGCCTCATGGACTTGGTTAGTCAAAAGCTTACTCAGAAGAGAACCTTACTTGACTATGAAGAACAGACTTGCTTGATATAGTGAACCTTGCTCGGATTTACATAAACTAGTGAACCTTGCCCGACAATGCATTAATTTGCAAACCTTGCTCGGATATTCACTAAAGAAGACTACTTGAAGTAAACCTTGCCCGATAGACAAAATATCGTACCCGGCTAAGTAAAAGCTTGCTCGGAAGTCTAAGGTGTACCCGGATCCATACTTAGCGAATTCTGAGGAGGTTGAGAAGATTCCAATCTTACATGTACTTCATTTTGGTCAAATCTTTAACTCAACAATCTCCTCCTTAGGTCAGTTTCTTGACCCAACATATCTTGTACTACACAAGATTTTCTACTATGAAATGGTTCATTGCTACTAATTGAACAATTGTATCATCTTATTTCATATATCATTTACAATCCATGTTCACTCATGTATGAGGATCTTTTTATATCTTTTTAGGATATTTCTTTGCTAATAGGTTTATTTTTACTTGATCATGTTTCAAGTATTTCTCTTTTGTATTACTATTTTTCAAACATTTTTCTTCTACTGATTTCAAACATTTTTCCTTTGTTTTTTGCTTACTTTAACCCTTTTACTATTCATATAGTACATTTTGGGTTAAGCTCAATTCGTATTTTCTTCTTCCTTTTATGTCGGAATTTTCATTGTTTCTCTTAGTCGAACCATAGTCGACCATTTCCACATTATAAATTAGGTTTAAAGATTTCTTATCTTATCCGTATTTGTTATATCTTATCCTTAACTCTTTTTATATATATCTATCAATTAAATTTTAATATTATTTAAACCTTTACTAAACTTATAAAATCTTGTATTAAAAATTTCTATCTATCACTTGATCAAAGCCTAGGTATAACTGAATACCTAATTCGCTAAGATCGATGGCTCTGATAATAACCTGTCACACCCCGACTTAGAGCCTAGGTGTGTGACCAACAGTTGGTACCCGATTTTGTAAATGTATCAGAGTTCAGCGAAAGTATTTTAAAGTATATTTTTAAAATATTAATTTATTTATAAACTTTTATTTATTATAAACTAACATATATATATATATATTTAAACATTAGTTTATTTGTAAATCTTAATGAAACATTTTGATTTATCAGAAAACTTCTCGGATGATAAATATCCGAGTGGTTGATTTATAAACCTTGTTTCGATTCTATAAAACTCTTTTAAATATTATTTTTAATAAATATTATTTTTAATAATTTAATAATTTATCCACTTCATGAATGGCTCCAATTATTGATACTGTAATTTCCTGAAATGTTAAAAAAAAGATACGTCAGCGATATGCTGGTAAATACGCTGACGCTAAAAATATTTTCTTTTACTTTGTTACCTCTCGAGGGTTACGCAAGTCTCGGCCATCTTGGCTTAGGAATAACAAAGTTATAATACTATTTACAAACTCAAGTCTCTACCTAAGTACCCCAGCAAACACCGCAGCGTTCAACTTAGTTAACTATCGTTCGTATACACATGGTCGTGCTCCCCGTTGGAAAGTGTAGTACAACCAGGTGTGGTGCGATGTGCACACCGCGTACTACCACATATGTAAGGATCCAGGCAAACGTACACGACAGCCTGAGGGATAGGCTTTTAATTTTGTTTATAAGTGTTTTATAGACACGTAGTCCCATATAAACCTTTTTTATATAACACATTTGACTCATTTTTAAACCAATTGTAAAGTTTGGGGCGTATTCACATTTTTGATTTGGATTCGCTTCAATACACCGTACGAGGGTCTTTCTCGTTGTTATCTCGCACCTATAGTACGAGTTTAACCTTTTCTTTTGGATTAGCTTCAATACACTGTTCGAGGGTCTTTCCCTCTTCTTTGTTATCTCGCACCTATAGTACGAGTATAAATTTTTGTTAGTCGGATATACAATCTGGCTTAAGACCTCTAGTCTCTTTTGTAAAATCTTTACCTCGATTTTAATTTCTTTATGAACCTTTAGTTCAAAACATCTTTTCTTTATTTTAAACCTTTAGTTTAAAATATTATTTCTTTCTTTTCTGTTCCAAGTTAAAAAAAAAAACTCTTTTTTTAACTTATTTATTTTTCTTTTCTTTTACAAGATAAACCTCTAGTTTAACTTTTTTTCTTAATGCTTAATACTCTACGTTTCTTCTTTATTAAGAAACATATATTTTTCTTTTACTTATTATTTTAGAATAATAAACTTAAATAATATTATCAACTATAACTATTTTCTACTTTTTCTTTTCCTTTTCTTTTATAGTATGTTTGAACCTATAGTTCAAATCATATATTCTTTATTCTCATATTCGGACCTTTAGTCCGTCATGTTTTCTTTTCTAGAATCGACGTTTTTTAAAACATATCATCATCATCATCATCATCATCATCATCATCATCATCGTACTCAGTATATCCCACTAATAGCAATGCTATGGTAGGGTCTGAGGAGGGTAAGATGTAGACAGCCTTACCTCTATCCCATAGGGATAGAGAGGCTGCTTCCGGTGAGACCCCCGGCTCGATAGTAGTTTTGAATCAAGCCTTGGACATAAGACACATAACACTCAATCATCGGGACACCGGCTGATTGGTGCATGTGCCCTTGTCTTTCGGCTATCAACGCCACCACATGATGCCTGATTAACCTTCCGCCACTTTTAACGTTATTTTCACGTGATTAGTAAAATAACATCAAAATTAGTGCAATTTTACTTTTGCCCACCCAAGGGTTCACACATGTACTTATATATATATAATTTAGTTTATATGAATAATATAAACATTATATATATATATATGTATATATTCATTTACTTTATTATTATTTAAAATATCCTTAAATAACACTCTATTTATTAATAAAGATCATTTCATTTATTTCTTTATTCTCTTTTTTTATTATTAGTATTTGCAATCTATTTAATTAATAATCATACTTCATTTATAATATAGAATTTATACTTTTATCTTTATTTTTATACTTTCTTTATTTTATTTTCTTTTGTTTATTTTTAAGATATTGACTATACCCTTCACTAGGGTCTAAGCGTTTATTATTTTATTCGGGCATTATGCCTACCTTGTTTGACTTATTATTTTCTAAACTCACGGGCAACATTTCGATGTTGGCACTTGTATCGAGAATCTTGATCAACACCTCCTTGGCACGCAAATCGCGGCACGCCGGTCTTCAAGTCTCGTCGGCACGCACTTCGGGGCGAGTTGTCGAGTCGTATCAGATCAGCACGTACTTCGAGGTGGAACGTCGGGTCGTCTCGGGTCAGCACATACTTCGAGGCGGAACGTCGACTCGTCTCGGGTCGGCACGTACTTCGAGGCGGAACGCCGGGTTGTCTTGGGTCGGCACGTACTTTGAGATGACGTTGTCAGTACTTCGGGGTATCGTCGGTTTAATGGCATGGATTACAAGGTATAATGTTGGGTTTTTGGCACGGAAAACGAAAAGGTCGGTGGCACGTTTTACGAGGCAATTTCTAGAGAGAGAAAGTATTCTAGAGAGAGAAAGTAGTGTGTGAAAATGGATGTGAGAAATGAAGTGCCAAAGGTTGCTATTTATAGACTTTTCTGGAGACCCATCGCGTCGTGAAACAATCCTTGATAAAAAAACCCAAAAAACTAAATATGATAAACTTTATTATATTTGAAAGTGATTGGTATATACTATCATTACAATTTAACACATATATGTATAGTTTACTAAATTAACCCAAAATATAAATAGATAGATTTAAATCAAATATTTATAATTTATATGACAGTGTACAAAAAAACCAATAGATAAATGAATTTAATTTTAAAAAATGGATCAACTTTTATGTATATATTTATAATTTAATGACTAAAAAAATTACTTCGTAAACTGAAAACATATTAGAATTTTGCTTGTTTTTTTATTTATAATTTTCAACAATATAAATAGTATAATATGTTAATGATACCATTTAAAATTATTTTTTTTTTCAATTTTTAACAAACAAGGTTTGTTGTTGATTTTTGGATTTCACAAAGTATGTTGTGAAATATATTCTAACAATGTATAGTAGTATAATATGTAAATGTTTATTTTTATAAAAGTGTATAGATATAATATAAATAGAGTTTAAAGAAAAGTGAATAATTATTGATCTATGACATATATTAGAAAAAATTGTGAGGATTAATCACAAACCGACACGTGTCTACAATTATTTTACTTAATTAGAATACATAGATGTGTGTGTATATATAGGGTAAGGTTATTGTAAAAAATAATTGTTTTGTGAGAAGAATAAGAATAATTTTAGGCCATTAGATATAGGATCTAGTAGTTGAGATTAGTAGTTTATAAAAACTATATAGTTTCCATGTTTCATGGTATAGTGTCATATTTAGTTGGTGTGGTTTATTTTAATGTCTTCTCACAAAATAATTGTTTTTTTATTTGAACCTTTATATATATATATATATATATATATATATATATATATATATCCGTGTGGTCGAGATACTGTACAATAATGCCTTAACATACGATAGGTACGCGAGACGCTCAAAGACAAAAATACTAAAACACTCAAAACGCTCAAAAAACGATTTTTGTGAAAAACAAAATGTAAAAAAGTAATCGATTAACGATCCAAAACTGTATATTTTGTAAACCAATGATTAATTGGATATGTATTGACGATTCCGAGATGTTGGGATGTGATTTCATGAATCGATTTCGTGAAAAAAGGGGATTCGCGTACTTATTGTACGACAAGCTATTATTATATTGGATCTTTTTCCCTACATATATATGATGAGTATCATCATAGAACTCTTATATTATTTAGGAACCATAAGAAACTCTTAATAACTAACGTTTATATATATATATATATATATATATATATATGGTAGGGTTAATGTAAAAAATAATAATTTTGTGAGAAGCATAAGAAGAGATCTAGACCATTGGATCTAGGATCTGACGGTTGAGATTAATAGTTTCTAAAAACCGTATAGTTTTCTATTTATATGGTATAGTATCTTATTTAGGTGGTTTGCTTTATTTTAAAGCATTCTCACACTTCTCACAAAACAATTGTTTTTTATTTGAACCCTCTTCTATATATATATAATCTTTTTATAACATAGCACAAATCTTAATCCACTTATTATATATTGAGCCCAATATTATTTTTACTCAATTGAGGTAGTGTGTTCAAACTAAATTTAAAATCATATAATAATAATAATAATAATCAATAAAAACGCACGAGCGATGAACACTTGAATTCCATAATAATTGAGAGACTAGAGGCTAATTCCAAAATCCAAACTATAACCTTCAGGAGATCAGAAGCTATCGAGTATTGAGTATGAACCAAATCATATTATGAAATTCATAATAATTAATAAGGTATTTTTTTTTATAAATTTTGACTTGTGTTAATTAAAGATTTGAATCATTTATATTGAAAATGTTGTCATTTTATTGGTTCACATAAACTGTTCACATTTTCATTATTTTTTTAATTCTTTATTTCTTAATTGAATTGAAAGAAACAAAAAAATTTATGTTGACGAATATGAGTTATGTGCAGATGAATATTAGCTGCGTGTTTGTAAAAATGAAAGGAACTAACAATATGTGTAGGTAATTTTATTGTTAGATTGTGATATATTAATACTTATCTAGTTATCTTTTTTTACTTCCATATATTGGTTTAGTTAAATAGTTACATCATGACATCATGTGAGATTGTGATGTGTAAATGGTTTAGGGCTTTAGGCCATCTTGAAATTTTATTATCTGTGATTTGTAATATATGTATAATGTACCATTGTATTAGTGTATATAATGTGTATAATTATTAATTTTGTTTTTAAATAATAGAAATATGCCTCCTAAACAACTATCTAGCGCTAAAAAACGTAAAAATCGAATACTAGATGATGCAATAAAAAAGTTTTAAGCCGGTACTATGCATAAATTTATGGTATTAGATTTAAATTGTTATTACATTAATGTCATTTAAAAAATTATCTTTTATGTTTTGTTACATGTTAGGGCCTAGCTAAAGGCCTTTTATTTTAGCTCGACCGATGTATATAGATTCTCGGAGATGGCCCTGAGACTCATCTAAGCTCAACCAAGGACCAAATATTTTCATTCACCGATAAAGTTGAGTTTACATACCCCTTTGTTTTGCATTTACATATTTTTGGGTAGCATGTATACCGTCGTTAATTGCATTTAAGTTTTTATCTCATTATTCAACCATAATTCAATTTCATGTTTATGCACGATTATTTGCATGCTATGTGTTTATGCTTCATGATTATGTGCTTATGTGTTTATTTTAAGTTTGATTTGGCCTCATCCTCATCTTCATATAAGCGTTGATTCGCTACCTTAGTAACTTAGCTTTGTACCAATGAGAAAAAGGTCCATGTTTTTATTGCTTGCAATTTAATATTCATAATCATGTAAATGAAAATTTTGTTACAATATATATATATATATATATATATACATACACACACACATATATATATATATCAAAATTAACGTATTCTCACCAACTATTCGTAGTTGAGACTCTCTGTTTTTATACATGCTACGAGTACAAGTATTTGATGTTATCAAGCTCGTAGACAGTTAGTTTTGATCTGGATATATTCATAAGTTGTTTTAAAGGTTTAAATTATTTGAATTTTTGTTTGTTGTGTACTTGAGATTTGTTAATAAATTAAATAGTTATTATCAGTTAATAATGTCTCGACCTTTTGAATAATCAATGTTACACCCAGACATATTTTGTCTTCGTTCGGGGTGTGACAACAATTAAGTTAGCAGGATGACCATTATATGTAAGTTAAGTAGTTCCTTTATCCATTCTATTTTAATTATAACTATTATGAACATTTATGTAGTGATCCCAAACTTCAAAGGCCACTCATCGAGCCTAACTAGGTGAGAATTTTTTAGTGTAGAAGTGTTTAATGAGATGAGTGAAATGCTAGCTCGGCCCTCCCTTTTATAGACCCTGGTCACCCATTTGACATGATCGTGCGCGGATTCTATTCCCCTGGCGGTTAGAAGCATACCTTAAAAGGCTTGGCACGCCCATGCCTATACTAGTTTTTACACGTCTCATAATGGGTTGACTTCACCTTCTCCATCTTCTTATTTATGTAACGACTTGTCTGTCACACTCCAACCTATCATGCAATATGGGAAATTTCAATAACTATTTAACAAATTCAAATAAATACAAATATTCATACAATATCCAAACAAAACAAAAGTGCATCAACAATCAAAAGTTATAAATAATATTTTCTCATTAATTTTCTTCTAGCATAAAATCCTTAAGTGATCTTGTACTTCACATCAAATGATAACCTGCATATGCGTTGAAAATAGAGAAGTTTTTGTTAACACAAGGTTGAGTAAGCAACATACCAGTTTAAAGTATAAATAAAAAATATGTATTTGCAACAAGTCATATGAAAATAACAAAATAACCAAATGAGCAAGTATAACTGAGATGTCGAGAATCACAAAGCTATAAGCACATACTAGACTGAGATTATGTTGGACCTCTCCGAATGTGTAACGATTCCGGCAAATTCAGGTATACCTTAGCCGGAATATACTATTTACGTGTTATTTAATGCCGAATATATGAATTATAATGTGTCTATACGAGTATATAAGATTCACAGTACGAATTATACTCGAATGTATAAGCTAGTCGTATTGGAATTACGATTAACCTATGAACGGTTATTGAAACCCGAACGAATCGGGGATTACATTATATACGAAATATATGATGTTTAGTAAGGTTTACGAAGTATTAAATCTTCGGGATGAGTGAATTATAGCACAGAAAAAGGATTTCGATTTAATGGTACGTCGGTACGTTAAACGAAACCTTTAATATCAAACCAAGCAAGAGACGATCGATCAAGCCGAAAAAGATGCACAATTACCGACAATATGATGTGTTGAGTCAATAAACGTCATGGTTTTAAAGTTTTTAAATCAGTTTTATATAAATTTCATTTTTAAGCCGAAAAACGACCGTTTTGGCCTCGTTTTGAGCGGAATTAAACGTTTAACCGAAAAACGAACTGAACCAGATTATCCACAACATTATCCGGATTACACAATCCGAATGTGTGGCTATGGTTGGAGATGTGGGCCCCCCCACTAACATAACATGGACCGATCGGTCCATGCTACACACACATACACATTCATTTTTCTTTTTTCTCCAATCTTACTCCCAAAATCCTCTCAACCCCTTTACACATTCATCCAAAATCTTTGATTTCTAAAAAGATTCTCAAGGTATAAACTTGGTTTTAATGGTTGATTCATAGTTTTAATTCCATAATCTTGAGAAAATGAGGTTTCAAATGAAAAATGGGTGAAAACCCGAGATGAAACCGATTCTTGGAGGATCAAGTGATGTATACAAGTTATACAAAGGATCTTGGTCCAAGAAAGTAGTTAAAAGAGTCAAAAACGAATTTTTACGGTCAAAATCTTTGTTTTGATGTTTTAATCGAAACCATGAAAGAAATGGCTTGATTGTGGGTATAACTTGCTTGGTGTGGTGTTGTTGTGCTTGTAAGTGTTGTATCTAGTGGCTAGCAAAGGCTAGAAACCAAGATCTTTGCGATCTAACGCTAGAAAACACAAGGTAGTTCGGTTTTCGTATGATTTAGATAATTTGGACAGATTGTGATAGACCTAGAGTTGGGTCACGAAATTTCACAGAGATGATCTACACATGAAAATATGAGATCTGTGAATTTTTGGTAATTTTTGGATAAAGGATGAATATTTGGTGAATTTAATGCTCGGTTTTGGCCAAAAATGGTGAAAAATAGCTAAACATCATGAAAAATTCTGGAAAATTTTAGATAAGCTTTTTATAACATATAAAAGTCACACACAAAATTTTAGGTTCATTGGAGAAGTCTAAGTAGGCTTTTCGGTAAAACGAGTTCTAGGGATTTCTAGCTCGGTTTTGGTAAAAATGGCATGAAAAATGAGTTTTTGGTTCTGGAAAAATTACAGGGAACTATGTGGGTGACAGGGGTCATCTCAGAAAAATTTGAGATTTTTCGAAGGTCGTTTGGTATTTTCGACATATTTGGTGTTTAAATGACGTTTAAAAATGGTTAAATAAATTTTAGATATAAAAATTAATATTGAAAAAATTTTATAAAATTCCTTACTATCAAAATATGGTTTGTACAAAATTTCAAGGTCCGAGACTAAACGGATATTTATTTGTGCTAAATGGAACTTAAAAACAAACTTTTAAAGCTTAAAACGAGTAAACCGGCGAAGTTCGCCTAAGCGAGCTGACTGGTGTTTGAAAACCTTAAAAACGGATGATTTTTATGAAACTAAGTTAATCAAGTAAAAATAAATCATCCGAAAATAATTCGGATGATTTGGGTAATTTTACCCGACTTAACCGTTTCCGGTGTATTAAAGACGGAAACAAGCCCCGCGGCCAAACGGGGTGTCTAACCGAGCTCTAATTTCACCACTTTAATGAAAATATCAATAACAACTATTTTCGGGTCGTGTGTGGTCAAACTCATTTTTGAAAACACAAAGACGGATAACCGTGCTAGGCACACAAAACGAGAAAACAAACTAATGGTAGTTTTGACTAAGGAACTCTAAGTGATATCACAATCTAAGTCCTGAGAAGTGTATCAGGGTTAACATGGTCCCCGGATCGTGTACGGTACTGGGTTAACAGTGTCCCCGGACGTACCGGTTAACACGAATTTAAGTTATATTGATAGAAATTGTGTAGTAACGATTTGGGGATCGTATTACAGATCTGTACCAGTAGCCGTGCGCCGTAGTACATCTTTGCTCACAAGAAGGTGAGTTTTCACGAGCCCCTTTTTACTGAACTGTTTTAAATATTTTCCCGGGGCGGAAAGCATGTTTCTATCAAAGTGTTTAAGTACATGCTAATCGCATGGAAACGAATGTATTTATATAATGTTTATTGTACGGAAGTAGTACGGTAATGTATTAAGATGGTAATTAACTGAGTTGCTAATATTGTAAGGCCCGAAACAGTGTTATGGGTTAACAGTGTCCCCGGAGGTTATTAAATGTATTTCTGGGTTAACAGTGTCCCCAGAGGATATTGGACATGTTCTGGGTTAACATTGCCCCCAGAGTTTATTAAATATGTTTCTGGGTTAACAGTGTCCCCAGAGGTTATTAGATATGTTTCTGGGTTAACAGTGTCCCCAGGGGTAATTTGATGTGTTTCGGGGTTAACAGAGTTTTCACTTGTGAACTCAGTATAATTACATCGCTTATTTATGATTTTTATAATGATTTGTCATGGTTTATTTAAATTAGTGAAACTCACCAACTATTCGTAGTTGACCCGTTTTCTTTACATGCTTTCTAGGTGCACTCAAATTGGAATAAGTGATCTGTGTTCGATGCTGTGTGCTATTTTGTGGAAGCTTAGAGAACTATATTTTGCATTAAAAATGTTAATGTACTATCGGTAACACTTATGTGATAACGCTTAGATGGTTATGAAACTCGGAACAATGTAATACGTTTAAATTATTGTAGTGGTGTTTTCTTTATAAGCAATGCTGTTGATATCAGATGTGTCTGTTGCATCCCGTGTACGTTTCCGCTGCGGTTACGGGGTGTTACAGAATGCGAAAGCATATAAGCACATAAACAAGTAAAGTGTAAGTTGCCAACACATAAGACAAGGTTGCAGTTTTGTGTATAAGTATATTTGAGAAAAACATGTTTTACGCATATGTCCCCAAAACAGTGAAAACGGTAAAATAGGGGAATGTGTAACTCATCTCGATAGACGAACAAAGGTGATTGAGATAATAAGAATGCGGGAAATCATACATTGACAATAAAGCCTAAAAGGAAGAAAGAGAAGTACGTATATGCTAAGTATATGAACTAGATAGATTCATGAAAGCTCGATAATTAAGTTAACATTATATCCTTTTAATCATAATCAATTTAATAAAGATATTATATGTAAAATTATTAGTTTATTAAATTATATATATAAAGTATATTATAATGTTTTATTATGTATAAAACAAGTAAAATTCATCTTTTAAAGTATTATTAGTTTGTTAAATTAAATTATTAAAATAGTTTATCATATAAAATACATCTTAAAAACATTGTTAATTTTATAATTATATTTATATATAAAGTTTACTTATTATATGTGTGTGTATATATATATATATTAAAACATAAATATTAGTTTATATGTATATATACATATATGTTTATATATACGTATATACACGGACAAAATATGTGAGAAAACAAGTGTTATATGGTTGATTAATAATAAAAATAATTGTATATAATCATTATTATTATTATACTTCATAAATAATGCTTTTTAAAATATTTACCAAAAATAAGCAACAAAATTGTGGTGGCAGGGGGTCGAACCTGAGACCTGCCCCCTGTGATTCATGTGCTTAACCAGCTAGGCTACCTTAGCGACGTGCAACAAGACCCGGCATCAATTAGTTATAAACAGATGCAGATACAACTCAGATTGGCTAAGAACCCTAACAGATTCAATTGGATTGAATCTGTTATGGTTAATCAAATTAGCCTTAGGGCTTTTGATCCTCCCATACTCGCGATCAAAACCAACTATCTAATTACCTCGTATGACGATGAATTGAAGGTGAACGCGACACAACAGTTGACGGCCAGAAACCCCACATATTTGATATCGGGATCAACCTAAAAATGGAATTGGTTATGGGGGTATTATAGGCGATGGTGAGGGGATGTTGTGTGTGAATTTAATTGAGTTCATAAGATCGTTTATATAGACGATTTTAGGGTTTACGGTTTGGATAAACAAGGGATAAAGATAAACGATTTGAATATATTAAACGTGTTTTCATTGTTTAATAGGCTGAGGATAAGGTGACTATGATAATTACGAGATCAAGATAACAAAATTTCAAAGTTTAAATTTTCAGATTAGGGTTTCGGGTTGTGAAATGAGTGAAACGGGTCAGATTCAAGGGTTTGGGAAATGGATATCCAGATGTATCATATGGGTTATAACATTACTTACAATTAGAACCCTGGAGTTTGAGAGTGGGTACAAAAGAAATTAAAACTTATAGTTTGGGTTAAAAAAGTCAAAACGTAAAAGTTATAATTATAACTAAATAAATAATAATATATTAATAAATTTAAGCTCGATAAACGCGTTATATTTTGTCACACCCCAAACCACGGTCTAGGAGTGTGACGACTATGTTGGTACCACATTTGTAAATAAATCGGAGTTACGTTCAATTAGCGGAAGTCTTATAAACATGTGGATTTAACTTATAAATATTTACATACAAAAGACGGGATATAAAAGTTTCCCGTTTTAGTGTTTACAACATTACTTGTTTTACAAACCACCATTTTAATAATTTAAGTTTATACAAAACAAATCCGAGCCATCGGATATTCATAACACTTCGTCACTCCAAGCGCTATCATTGTTCACCTGCAAAAATGTAAAAAAACTACGTCAGCAACGAATGCTGGTGAACACGCTGACGCTAAAATATTTTCTTTTACTTTATTACCCCTCGAGACTACGCCTGTCTTGACCCATCTTGGCTTAGGAATAACAAAGTGAAATAACACAATTTTAAATTCGAGTCTCTACACTAGGTCACCTCAGCAAACACCGCAGCGTTCGACTTAGTTAAGTACCCGTATGTATACACATGGTCGTGCTTCCTTTAGGAAAGCGTCCTACGACCAAGCGTGGTGCGATGTGCCCACCGCATACTACCACATATGTAAGGATCCAGACAAACGTATACTACAGCCTGAGGGCTAGGCTTATACCCTTATTTATAATGGTTTTAGGAACACGTAGTTCCTTGTAAATAATTTTCATGTAACATGTTTTGACTCGTTTAAATTAAGTTTATAAAAGTTTGGGGGCCTATTCACCTTTTCGCTTTGGGATCGGCTTCAAACACCGTCCGAGGGTCTTTCCCTTGCTATCTCACACCTATAGTACGAGTATAACCATTTGTTAGTCGGATGTACAATCCGGCTTAAGACCTTTAGTCTTATTTTATAAACTTTACCTCGATGAACCTTTAGTTCATAAATCTCTTTTACTTGAAAACGTTTAGTTTAAAAGTAATTATAAACCTTTAATTTATTTATAAAACCCGATGTTTCTTCTTCTCCAAGAAACGTATTCTTTTCTTTTATTATTTAAGAATAACTAATATTGCTTAAATAATATTTTCATAACAAAGAATATATACTTACACACATATATATTATCAACTATTCATATTCTTATCTTTTTGTTTCTTTCTTTGTTATGTTTTTCTTTTCTTTTATCGATGTATCGAGTATAACCTTGACTTAAGGTTTATACTCGATTATCGTTACGCCTAGCTTGTTAGCGTTTAGAAACTCTAAGAACTCGAGCAGCACTCCAACGCCGCTTGGTTTCCTTTGTCGTCTTGGTCAATGTCCTTCCTAGTCGCCAAACGATATTACAAATCTTCAACACTCGTGGGCATGTTTCTTGGGATTCATCGCCATGGTAGCAAACGCCTTCTTGGTTGTATGTGGGTGAAGGGTGGCACGAACATCGAGGAAACGTTGGCACCCAAAAACGAGGAAATCGGGCACGCTTATCGAGAAATTATGACACGAACTTCGAGGTGGAACGAGGGTCGGGTTTTGGGGTTTAGAGAAAAGCTAGAGAGAGAGAGTTGTATGTGAATTTTGGTGTGCTTGGAATGAAACCCCGTAGCTTCTATTTATAGACAAAATTTTGGAGCCCGTCGCGATACGCAATGGCCTCCTGGCCAGGCCTGTCGCGTATCGCGACGTAGGCCTTCTGTGTCACCACGTAGACCTTCCACGTGGCGACACGTGGCGACTCATTGTCACACGGTGTCACACCATGTCATCGCGATACGCGATGACATAGGTTCCACACTCATAGCGTATCGCTATTGACCCCTTCCAGAAGGTTTTGACCAAGCTCATCGCGATACGCGATGGCTTTTCCTTTTATCCCGTCGCGTATCGCGATAGGACAAGAAAACATAACTTTTATTTTAAACCCTCAGGTTTGGATATTGGCAGATTTGATCCTTAAACTTTGGAAAAGTTGACATTTTGAACTCGAAATTTTCATAATGTTACATCCTCCGCACCTTGAAATAAATCTCGTCTTCGAGATTGCTTTACAAGAACAAGTGGGGGTATTTATTTCTCATTTCCGATTCGAGTTCCCATGTATACTTGGGCCACTTCGTGAGTCCCATTTTACTTTTACACTTTTCAACGTACGTCTTTTAAGTTTCTTTAAGTTCAAATCTTCGATTTGAATTGGTTTTTCAACAAATTTTAAATTTTCATTAATTTCAACATCTTTTAAAGACATCGAAAGAGATTCGTCGGTCAAACATTTTCGTAGATTTGAAACATGGAATACGTCATGTACCCCTTGCATTTCCTCGTGTAGTCGCAATCGATATGCAACAGTACCAATTCGTTCGAGTAACTCGAAAGGTCCAACGAATTGAGGACTTAACTTTCCTTTCTTACCGAAGCGAACGACGCCTCTCCAAGGCGAGACCTTTAATAATACTTTGTCACCAACTTTAAATTCCAACGGCTTACGACGGATATCGGCGTAACTCTTTTGGTGATCACGTGCCGTCTTAAGTCATTCTCGGATTTGGAGAATCTTGTCGGTGGTTTCTTGGACTATCTCGGGTCCAGATAATTAATTGTCTCCTGTTTCAGACCAACACACGGGCGTTCTACATTTTCGACAATATAAAACCTGGAATGGTGCAGCTTGAATACTTGTGTGATAGCTATTATTATACGAGAATTCCATTAGGGGTAAGTGGTCATCCCAACTTCCACCTAAGTCAATCACACAAGCCCGAAGCATGTCTTCCAACGTTTGAATCATCCTTTGCCCATCGGTTTGCGGATGATAGGCGGTGCTAAGGTTAAGTTTTGTGCCTAAGGCTTGTTGGCAGATTTTCCAAAAATAAGATGTGAAACGACTGTCTCGATCAGAAATTATAGACAGCGGTACTCCATGCAAAGCAACGATGTTGTTCACATATATACGCACTAGTCTATCCATTGAGTACGATTCATTGATGGGTATAAAATGTGCGGAATTTGTTAAACGGTCCACAATCACCCATATAACATTATGTTGTCGAGTCGTCTTCGGGAGTTTGGTAATGTAATCCATAGTGATTAACTCTCATTTCCATATGGGAAGCTCGGATTGCTGGAGCAATCCCAAAGGCTTTTGGTGTTCAGCCTTGAATTTTAAACATGTTAAACATTTCGCAACATGCGAAGCGACATCCCTTTTCATCCCGTTCCACCAGTAGTTCGATTTGAGATTATGATACATTTTGTCACTACCGGGGTGCATCAAATACTTGGACTTATGGGCTTCGTTCAAAATTTTCTCACGCAAGTCCCCAACAATTGGTACCCAAATCCTATTTCCGAGTCTATGGATACCATCGTCACCTTTGACTAACGAGTCAATGGTGCCGTTATGTTTTTCGTCGGAGATTTGGTTTTCATTGATCGCTTGAATTTGAGCAGATTTGATTTGTTCGAGGAGATCAATTAGGAGTTCTAGACGCAATGCTCGGACTCTTTTGGGCTTCTCATGTTCCTTGCGACTTAAGGCATCAGCCACGACGTTGGCTTTGCCTTCATGGTAAACAATCTCGCAGCCGTAATCATTGAGAGTTTCCATCCATTGTCGTTGGCGCATGTTGAGCTCTTTTTGATCGAAAATATGCTTTAAGCTTTTATGATCAGTGTACACGGTAAATCTTACTCCATAGATATAGTGCGTCCATATCTTAAGTGCAAAGATTATGGCGCCAAACTCTAGATCATGAGTCGTATAGTTCTTTTCGTGTACTTTGAGTTGAGGAGAGGTGTAAGAGATTACTTTCTTACGTTGCATTAGTACACATCCCAAGCCGGAATGAGATGCGTCACTAAATACAACAAAGTCCTCAGTACCTTCTGGCAAGGCTAGTATAGGTGCTTGGGTGAGCTTTTGTTTGAGTCTATCGAACACCTCTTGTTGCTTTGTTCCCCATTCGTATTTGATGTTCTTGCGAGTTAAGGAAGTTAGGGGAACATCGATTCGGGAAAATTTTTCAATGAATCTACGGTAATAGCCCGCCAAACCTGAGAAACTTCGAATCTCGGTTGGCGATTTTGGGATCTCCCACTTAGAGATAGCTTCAATCTTAGCGGGATCGACTTGAATGTCGTTGACGTTGATGATGTGACCAAGAAATTGCACTCCGTGCAACCAGAACTCGCATTTTGAGAAATTGGCATACAACTTCTCGGTTCTAAGAATTTCAAGCAAAGTTCGAAGATGGACTTCATGATCAGCCTTTGATTTAGAATAAATAAGTATGTCGTCGATGAATACGATAACAAATTTATCAAAGTACGGCTTACAAATACGATTCATCATGTCCATGAACGCAGCTGGAGCATTAGTAAGTTGATGTGTTGTAAAACACACTTGTTTTCCGTACCTTTTTATCATGTTTTAAGGGCTTAATCGTATAATAAATAATAATTATGGCTTGTTTTTATATGATCTTACAGAGTTTATTATTTGGTGTAGGTGACGAGTTTTAAAAGAGAAAAGGTTTGGTTTTTGAAGATATAGGGGCCTTTTTGATCATGATTGAATACTACAACTCAAGGCCCGACCCAAGCCCACAAGTTACAAGCCTTACATGAATATTATATCAAGTTAATTAAAAAAAGAAAAAACCCTAACTTGGGCAGGAGCTTGCGATCGGAATTGTGGAGAAAAAAGATAGAATTAAAGTTTGTTTTTGGGTGGTCAAACTTGGTGTACGGGCTAAGGGTAAACAAAACAATTAAATCAAGTTCTCTTGATTTAATATAAAAGTGGAGTAGCAGCTCACAAAGCATCTAAAACAACGAAAAAAATATAATCTTAACAACCCTATACACATGTTCCAATCGGCAGCTTTGTTCACAAGTGAAAAAATAGTTTTTTGCAATTTTTGAGCCAAGGAAGAAGAAGACAGCCAAGGGCGTTTCGGGACAGTAGCTACGTGTCATCAATACTCATAATCTCAGCCATATTATTGAGTAATACCTCCATAAACTTTGTGTTTTTGTTCAAGAACCCTAACTAGTTGAATTGATCTTTTATGTTGGATTGTTTTGCAAGTAACTTTAAGATTGACTTGTGTTTGATTGTTCTTGATTCTTGAATGAGTTTAATTATGTTTTGGTTGAGTTATATGGTGTTTATATTAAGTGATTGTTGCTGTCCAAAATTAACGTGTAGCTAAACTCGTTAGTTCTACCTAGGTTAGATGAATATTGTTAGGTTTTAATGAGTAACATGGATTGTTGATCATCATGGCTTGAATTGTTAATGAAAAGTTTGGTTTAAAATTGAATTAGGTTGTGTTTAGTGGCTGTGAATTTATTAATTATACTCATATGCCTCTTGCTTTGATTAATTGAATAAGTTTTGATTGATTTTTACTTGTTAGAACTCTTTACTTGGTGTTTAGGGTTTGTTTGCGGGGTGATCAACCGTAGGGTTTAAGTGAGAGTTTTAATTGAATATAATCAGCGGGTGAACACCTTCTTAGAGACCGAGAGGTGATAGGAAGTAAGGTCGTCTTTTAGCCTTTACTCGTTAGGATTAAGATCGCGCGAGAGCGGGTTTGGTTCTTGTCGGGGCTTGGGTTTTGAGCGATTGGTTGATCTAGTTAAATTAAACTAAATTGTTCCTCTATCCTTGGTTGCGTAGTATTCGTCTCCATTAGGGTAGTGTGTCGGTGAGACCGAGAGGAGAGTCGGCATTAGAACACTTTAACAATTTGTTTCCCGGTTTTGTTCTTAAAATCAACTAAGTATAAGTTAGAGTTTATTGGTGAGACCGAGAGGTGATTTAGCTTCCTTGAGTGAACCTTAGTTGTGTCATCTTTAGGAACCGGTGTCTTGAGAATCCTCAATCCATTATCTTATTATACCTTCAATACGATTCTTACCTAGGTATACGTTTTCTCCGATTGCAGTAAGTTCCCAAGTTTCGTTAAGAGTTTAGTTAAGTTAAGTTTAGTTAATTAATTTAGTTAAAGTAAGTTAGGTTAAGTAGTTAATTATCTTAAAAATCATTTAAATATTATTAGGTGAGTTTTGGTAAGGGTTTAGTGATCATAAACGTTTTCACGTGTCCTTGTGTTCGATACTCGGACTTCCTTAGTGCAATACTATTAGTGATCGGTACACTTGCCGGTTTTATGTGGTTTCTTTAGGATTTTCGTTTAATAAATTTAAAGCTTAGTTGTGAGAGCATCATTATACACACATCATAAGTCCAAACGGCATGACCGTGAACTCGTAATGTCCATACCTTGTTCGAAAAGCAGTCTTTGGGATATCCTCGGATTAGACTTTGAGTTGATGATAGCCAGAACGAAGATTGATTTTAGAAAAGAAGCTAGCACCTTGAAGTTGGTCAAAAAGATCATTGATTCGAGGAAGTACATAAAGATTTTTTACTGTGACTTTGTTTAACGCACGATAATCGATACACATACGCATGGATCCATCCTTCTTTTTAACGAATAGAATTGGTGCTCCCCATGGTGACGAACTCGGTCGAATGAAGCCTTTTTCAAGAAGCTTGTCGAGTTGTTTCTTTAAATCCTTCATTTCGGTTGGTGCTAAGAGATAGGATCTTTGGCGATCGGAGCGGTGCCGGGAATGAGATAGATCCTAAACACTACTTCGCGATCGGGAGGAATTCCTGGAAGTTCATCAGAAAAAACATCGGAAAAGTCGAAGACTATAGGTACGTCCTTTATCTCCTTTGTCTTTGATTCTTCAGTGACGTAAGCCATGAATGTTAAGCATCCTTGCTTTAAACATTTGTTAGCCCTAATTATGGAAATTATGCTAAATTGGCCAGCGTTTTTGTCCCCTTCAATTCGAATCGTTCGTTTATCGGGGGCTTGAAGTTCAACGGTTTTTCTATTGCTGATGATACGAGCATGATTATCGGATAACCAATCCATACCACGTACAATATCAAAACCAGCAAGTGCCATTGGTAAGAGTTGGATAGGTAGAATATAACCAGCTAAGTGAATTTTTCCGTTTTCAAGGGCTTCGGAGATCTTAACTATTTCACCGCTAGCAGTCTCGATGCTTAGAGTTTTATTTAACTTTATTAAAGGTTCGTTTATTACACTACAAAAGCTATAATCTATAAAACTTAAATTGGCACCCAAATCGAATAAAACTCTAGCATAGGTGTCGTTGACAAGAAACGTACCAGTAATGGTTTGTGGCATATCAGCGGCCTTCTTTGTGTCGAGTATGAAAACTAGTGAATTTCCCTTCTTGTTCTGGCCAATTCCACCAGCACCACCAGTCGCGGGTTTGTTCTTTGGGCACTCGAAACTAAGATGGCCCATCTCTTTGCAATTGTAGCACGTCATCTTCTTTTTCCAACAGTCAGCCACCGCATGACCCGTACGGTTGCATGACTCACAAACTTTAGGAGATGGAGAGAAATTGCATCGACCCTTGTGGTACCTTCTACATGTCTTGCATGGCGTAGCATTTGAATTGAATCGATTTTGGTGTTGGTTTACGCCTTTGCCTTTGAAGTTGGTGCTTCCTCCAGTTTTCCTTTGAGCAATTGTTGTTGCAACCTTCTTGTCTTCTTCCTTGTTGCGGATCATACCGCCCATCAGATAACTAGCCAATTCCATTGCGGAGTCGGAGGTTTGTGGTAAGTGTGACCTCACCATGTCGCGGATTCCCGCGGCAATCCCCAAATGTATCGAGTAACTTTGCTGGATTCAGGATTCACCAGTTGGGGAACCAAACGGCAATATTCGTGAAACTTGGTATTGTATTCACGAAGATTTGTCCCCACGACCTTTAGATTAAGGAACTTAGTTTGAATTTGGTCGGTTTCATGCATGGGACAAAACTTTCCCCTCAATATTGCCTTGAACTCATTCCAAGACAAGTTATACATCACTTCTCTCCCCTTACTCGTGATCATTGTATTCTACCACTCAAGCGCCTCTCCTTTGAAATTAGGGCAGAATATTGGATCTTCTCCTCATCGGTACATTTTCTTGTGATGACAATCATCTCCATTTCTTCAAGCCACCTCACGGTTGCGATGGCTCCCTTATCTCCGTGGAATTCTTTCGGTCCATAATAGTTGAAGTCTTTGAACGAACACTAAAAAATCTTGAGTTTCTTAAATTTTTGTCCAACACTCCCATCAACATTCGATTCATGAATGCTTTCTTCGACACGAGATGGGTTTGGACGAGATTTTACGGATTTTTCAGAGGGGTTAACAGATCGAGAATGTTTGGATTGCCTAGATTGGGATCTAGCTTCGGATTCTTCCTTAACCGCTTTCTTAATCATCTTTTGAATTGGCTCATGTATTTATCAGGGATTGGTTCTTCTTGTTTTTTCTCGGGGCCTTTCCCTTTTTCTTTTATTTCCTTTTCTTTTCGTGCATTTTCGTTGTTATTACTTTGTTCAGACATTTTTCTTTTCAATATGCCTTTAACTGAAATTTATCAAATTTCTTATATTAAACATATATCTTATTTCACACACACACACACACACACACACACACACACACACACACACATATATATATATATATATATATATCATAAGAGGATTTATATATATATTTATTTTACATTACAAGAACATATATATATATATATATATATATATCTTGATCAGCCTATCCTTACATAAGAACGTTTCAAACGTTCTTTATTATCCATTCATCACATAACACATATGATTACATTATACACGCACTTCCATATTTCATTCTTCTTCACCATATTCAATCCTTCATGTATTTCTTTACCACCTTCATTAACTTGTGGCATTTACGAAAAAATGTCTTTCCTAATTTCTTCTTTTTCTCTCCTTCATTGGCAATCTTCTTCCTCCAATCATCTGTTTCATGCAGGGCGCGGTCTAAGTGTTCTTCATATGATTGTGGGACTTCGTTGGGGGCATCCATATTGTGGAGGTGCGTCGCGGTAACCTAGTGTCACCATTTCATAGTGATTCCTCGGTTCTGGATACGGAACTTCAGTCATGTCAGATGCTAGGTAGAAGAAATTAGCAACTCGGTTTTGTTCTCAGATGTCATCAGCTTGTTCTTCTTCTGTTGGGATCATTCCTTGGAACGGCGGAAAACTTGATGAAGCTTGGTTCTTGAGTTTCTTGAGATATTGGACATATGGATCAACAGAACCGTAGCTTGGGTTTTGGAAAGTGAGTGATCCATCCATTGATGTTGACATCTCATTGGGGTTATCGGGATGCTCTTCTTCCGGTTCAGATTCTTCCTCAGGATCCTCCTCTTCTTCGGGGTCCTCCTCTTCCTCCTCGGGTTCTTCCACTTCTTCATGTTCTTCTTCTTTCATATGCTGGGTGGTTTCGTTGTTTACGGGGGCATCTGGATACTTTCATAGGACATCATCACCCTCATTCTAGGTTTGGGGGACGACCCTTCACCTTTGTTTGATTGAGAGTTGACTTCGTTGAAAATGGAACTTCCGTATGCCATCGTCGTTGATCGGAGTGGCATTGCATCCAGTCGGAGGATGGGGATCTTGGTTCTTCTTTGATGGGTAAGTCGGAAAGGAAGGTATTGAATGGGTGTGGATTTGGTGGAGGTATCCGGTTGGATAATATTGCGGTATCTCTGATGGTTGGTATATGGGGATTTCTGATGGATGGTATGTCGGTACTTTAGAGGGATGGTACATGGGTATGGTTGGTGGATGATAACTTGAGTGTCTTGGTGGCTCAATTCTTTGTTTCGGTGGACTATCGGAAACGTCTATTGTATAGTGTTTACTTCCAGGGTAGTACACAGGATTGGTTAAGTCATGTTCCACATCTTGGTCAAAGTACGCTTCATAGTATCCTTCACTCATGTTATCCTCGGGGTAAGGTTCGGTGATTCCAGCCTCTTTATCCTTACGCACAAAGTTCTCCATATAAACTTTGAATGACATCTATCATTGTGGGTGGTTTTGAATGTGGAGGGAAAGAAAAAGTTACCAGCCTATCTTATCCCTAAAACAATTAATCAATTATTTCCTATACTTGGATCGAAGCTTGGGTATTGTTTTATGATACCCAATTCGCTAAGATCGATGGCTCTGATACCAACACTTGTCACACCCCAAACCACGGCCTAGGAGTGTGACCACTATGTTGGTACCACATTTGTAAATAAATCAGAGTTACGTTCAATTAGCGGAAGTCTTATAAACATGTGGATTTAACTTATAAATATTTACATACAAAAGACGGGATATAAAAGTTTCTCGTTTTAGTGTTTACAACATTACTTGCTTTACAAACCACCATTTTAATAATTTAAGTTCATACAAAACAAATCCGAGCCATCGGATATTCATAGCACTTCGTCACTCCAAGCGCTATCATTGTTCACCTGCAAAAATGTAAAAAAACTACGTCAGCAACGAATGTTGGTGAACACGCTGACGCTAAAATATTTTCTTTTACTTTATTACCCCTCGAGACTACGCCTATCTTGACCCATCTTGGCTTAGGAATAACAAAGTTAAATAACACAATTATAAATTCGAGTCTCTACACTAGGTCACCTCAGCAAACACCGCAGCGTTCGACTTAGTTAAGTACCCGTATGTATACACATGGTCGTGCTTCCTTTAGGAAAGCGTCCTACGACCAAGCGTGGTGCGATGTGCCCACCGCGTACTACCACATATGTAAGGATTCAGACAAACGTATACTACAGCCTGAGGGCTAGGCTTATACCCTTATTTATAATGGTTTTAGGATCACGTAGTTCCTTGTAAATAATTTTCATGTAACATGTTTTGACTCGTTTAAAATAACTTTGTAAAAGTTTGGGGCGTATTCACCATTTCGCTTTGGGATCGGCTTCAGACACTGTCCGAGGGTCTTTCCTTTGCTATCTCACACCTATAGTACGACTATAACCATTTGTTAGTCGGATGTACAATCCGGCTTAAGACCTTTAGTCTTATTTTATAAACTTTACCTCGATGAACCTTTAGTTCATAAATCTCTTTTACTTGAAAACGTTTAGTTTAAAAGTAATTATAAACCTTTAATTTATTTATAAAACCCGACGTTTCTTCTTCTCCAAGAAACGTATTCTTTTCTTTTATTATTTAAGAATAACTATTATTGCTTAAATAATATTTTCATAACAAAGAATATATACTTACACACATATATATTATCAACTATTCATATTCTTATCTTTTTGTTTCTTTCTTTGTTATGTTTTTCTTTTCTTTTATCGAGGTATCGAGTATAACCTTGACTTAAGGTTTTAGCCTTTATAATAATATTTTATTATACTCGATTATCGTTACACCTACCTTGTTGGCGTTTAGAAACTCTAAGAACTCGAGCAGCACTCCAACGCCGCTTGGTTTCCTTTGTCGTCTTGGTCAACGTCCTTCCTACTCGCCAAACGATATTACCAATCTTCAACACTCGCGGGAATGTTTCTCGGGATTCATCGCCGTGGTAGCAAACGCCTTCTTGGTTGTATATGGGTGAAGGGTGGCCCGAACTTCAAGGAAACGTTGGCACACAAAAACGAGGAAATCGGGCACGCTTATCGAGAAATTATGACACGAACTTCGAGGTAGAACGAGGGTCGGGTTCTTGGGGTTTAGAGAGAAGCTAGAGAGAGAGAGAGAGTTGTATGTAAATTTTGGTGTGCTTGGAATGAAACCCCGTAGCTGCTATTTATAGATAAAATTTTGGAGCCCATCGCGATACGCGATGGCCTCCTGGCCAGGCCCGTCGCGTATCGCGACGTAGGCCTTCTGTGTCACCACGTAGACCTGCCACTTGGCGACACGTGGCAGGCGTTATGCCGCGTGGTGACACGTGGCGACGTGTTGCCACGTGGAGACACGTGGCGACTCATTGTGCCACAGTATGCCACGTGGCACACGTGTCACATGGTGTCAGACCACGTCATCGTGATACGCGATGACGTAGGTTCCACACTCATAGCGTATCGCTATTGACCCCTTCCAGAAAGTTTTGACCAAGCTCATCGCGATACGCGATGGCTTTGTCCTTTTATCCCTCCGCGTATCGCGATAGGACAAGAAAACAGAATTTTTATTTTAAACCCTCAGGTTTGGATTTTGGCAGATTTGATCCCTAAACTTTGGAAAAGTTGACATTTTGAACTCGAAATTTTCATAATGTTACAAATTTATTTAATAAAAATAACCCGAACATTAATTCGAGTCGGGTAAAAGTATAAGTTCGAAAAACCCGAGTTGTTACAATCTCCCATACTTTAGGAATTTCGTCCCGAAATTAAGGAATAATATAACAACACCATTAAATAAAAATACATAATACATAACTTTAGATAGTTGAAGTAACGCTCCAAATGAAAATCCAATAAGAACACTTATATATAGGATGTATCAGCGGCGTATCCACCATGTCCTTATCATCTTTACATTTGTACCATTATCTCAACTACTTTCGGTTCTTCATTATTACACACAACTAATTGGATCATGATTTTCATGTGAGAACTTTGGTAATTATATATGCATCCATAATTACTTAGATCGTCAGATGATCCACATAACTCGTCTCATTGTGTGGGTTACAAAACGTTTAAGTAAAACATGATTTTGAGGAAATAAAAATTTTAAGGAGTTTTAGTTAGAAAATCACAAATGTATAAAACAATTTCAAAAGTTGCAATGGAATTTTATTATGACATCGCAAAAATTATAAGTATTTGAAGAAGACATCACTTATTAACAGTTAAGGTTAATAAAGGTAAAATAAATAAAATAAATGTTTAACTTTAATAAACAATCTATTTAAACAAAAAGGAACTTTATTCATGAGATAGAAGATAAATAGTCCAAACACGGAAATAATCCAAGGCCATAAAGAGGCGTTACAATACGAAATTAAGAAAGACAAAATAAATTAAGATAGATAAAGGGAACGACAAAGGTCTTCACGTTCGATGAGTAGCTTAATTGACATGACTCGGGGCACCATGAGGAGTTGCATTCATAGAAGTAGGAGCAGTTGAGGTAGATTGACTTGGGATAGCTTGAATGGGTTGAGCTTGCATAATAGGGGCTTGAGCAAAGTAGGCTTGGTACACTTGAGCTTGCGGATGCGGAGCTTGATATAGTTGGGTTAGGTAAGGTTGACCTTGATTGATGGGAGGAGCTTGAAGGACATGAGGTGGATGGGTTTAAACTTGGTGAGCATGGGTTAAGTAGTAGCGTGTAGTCATAGTAGGGTGTAGTCATAGTTTCCGCTTGTAGTCATAGTTAGGCTAGTGGGTCTCCACAATGATAGCAAGTGAGGTGGCTTGTGCATTAGGCGGGATACGACAAGTATTAGCAAGGTGGCCATAAAGATTGCAATGGGTGCATTGTCGGCAAGGGGTTTGGGGAGAGTGATGAAAATTACACTTGGCACATAGGGGATGAGGACCAAGGTAAGTATTTTTGTTCGGGGCAGTTTGGTTTTGGTTAGGAGGAGGTTGGTTATTGGGTTGATTAATGGCATAGGCTTTACGCTTGTTGTTGTGGTTATTGTTGCAGTGACTGTTGTTGTTGGAAATAGGTGATGATGAATCGGTTTCGGTCTTTTCGAGACTAGGCTTGGAATACTTGCGAGACAAGGTTCCATCCCTGACATGACTATCGGTAAGGGAAGTAGCTAGGTCCATAGCCTCACCGATGGTTAAGGGGTCACAACTCGTCATAGCATCACGGAAAATGCTTGGTAAACAGCGAATGTATTTCTGAATGCCGCTGTTGTCGGGGGTTACAAGGTGAGGTACGATTCGGCTAAGTTCACGGCAACGGTTCGAGTAGGTAGAGTTATCCCCACCAACCTGTTTGAGTTCCCAAAATTCAGCCTCAAGTCTTTGCAGTTCGTGTTCCGAGTAGAACTCCTTTTTCATTGCCTTCTTAAGTTCTCCCAAGGCATGGATACGACCAAGTCAGATACTTTATCATTCCTCAGGAATTCCACCAGATGACATCTTGACTCTCGAATCGGCTTGAGGCGCAGTGGATGAAGATGTTTTCCATTTCCTCGAACCATTGAAGCAAAGTGGTGGCATTTTCCTCACAACGTAAGGAGGGAGGTTTGGTGCTCAAAAAGTTACAAAAATCATAGTTATTTGGGGCAGACGAGGAGGTGGATCCGCTGGAGTTGAGGTTTTTGATCTGAGTGACTATCGTGGGCATTGCAGCAGCAAATTCTTTTGTGATTCTAGCAGCCAAACGGCGATCGCATGAACCGGATGAACGTTGGTGATGACGGTTATTTCTTAGAGACGACATTCTATAGGGATCAAAAATAAGGATTGGTAAGATGAAGGATAAATTGAGGAAATCATAAGAATAGTAAAATGTTTTATTATGTAAATAACTTATAATAACGTTGCCTTAAGAAATAAGAGGATTTGCGTCATAAGGATTAAAAGTAAAAGATTATAAGATGAGGGAGGTACATTGCGTAAATAGTTATTAAATGATGTAGTCAATAAGATTAATATTTGATGACTACATGAGAAGTTAAGTCAGTTTAAAATTTATATTATTAAGTTTACAATAAACTAACGAAATATAACTTGTGGATGTTGGCCTCCCATGAGCTTTCCATGGCAATTTGAATGGCCCAACGAGCTAACAAAAAACAACTGAGTTGGACAGCCCATGAGCGTTACATTGTAACTTGATTGTCTCAGCTAATTAACGAATTAACAATGCAATGAAGTTTGTCGGCCCAATGAGCGTTACACGGCGTTTTAACTGACCAAACTAAATAACGAATTATCGAAATAAATATGGGTAGTCGGAGTATCTTGTGAATAACCACGTTTGATTACTCCAACAAAAATACGAAAACAAGTTAAGAAATGGATAGTAGGAGTGCCCATGGGTTCCATGGATTTTTCACCAACTAACCATTTAAATAACGGAACATAATAATCGGGAAAACCGAGTTTAGCCACGAACCACCGTGAATTCGGTTTAAAAATATTATAGGGAAGCAACCACTAATGTGGTCGCGGTTGACAGCTTAGGGTGTCGGTCATATGGCATTTTCGGGTCTCTCTCGTGTCCATAGGGTTGAGTACTGTGGTTAGGTTATCACCCAGGTAAGGAATAACGTCTTATCTTTAGTTCTTGGAACCGTTTTGCCAGTGTCCAACTCGCCGTTTCTCTTCCCCTTTCATTTATCGTAGGGACATGCCACATAACTTAGCCCTAAGGTGAACGAGTGAAAACAGCAGATGAGAATTCTTAAGGAATTTCCCGAAAATAAAAGTAATCTTATTTTTGAAAAGTTTTCTTTGAATGTTGAGGCATAGCCTCGGAGTTTGTGTGTGTGTGTGCATAAAAATACAATAGATAATAAATAATTAATTATCTAAGAAAGCTGTAAACAATTTAATTTGAACACATAAAGATAAGCACGTATAGGGCTCATAAACATGCGTCTAAGGCAATTTCTAACGACCTATTTTAAACCTTCGGTTCTGATACCAATCTGTCACACCCCACTTACGGCGGAAATGCCGGGGCGTGAACTGGTTGTCATATCTCTCAAGTTACTATCATGCAATATGGGAAATTTCAATAACTATTTAACAAATTTTAATAAATACAAATATTCATACAATATCCAAACAAAACAAAAGTGCATCAACAATCAAAAGTTATAAATAATATTTTCTCGTTAATTTTCTTCTAGCATAAAATCCTTAAGTGATCTTGTACTTCATATCAAATGATAACCTGCATATGCGTTGAAAATAGAGAAGATTTTGTCAACACAAGGTTGAGTAAGAAAAACACCAGTTTAAAGTATAAATAAAAAATATGTATTTGCAACAAGTCATATGAGAATAACAAAATAACCAAATGAGCAAGTATATAACTGAGATGCCGAGAAGCACAAAGCTATAACGACTGGCGTATGAACATACTAGACTAAGATTATGTTGGACCTCTCCGAATGCGAAAGCATATAAGCACATAAACAAGTAAAGTATAAGTTGCCAACACATAAGACAAGGTTGCAGTTTTGTGTATAAGTATATGTGAGAAAAACATGTTTTACGCATATGTCCCCAAAACATTGAAAACGGTAAAATAGGGGAATGTGGAACTCACCTCGATAGACGAACAAAGGTGATTGAGATAATAAGAATGCGGGAAATCATACATTGACAATAAAGCCTAAAAGGAAGAAAGAGAAGTACGTATATGCTAAGTATATGAACTAGATAGATTCATGAAAGCTCGATAATTAAGTTAATATTATATCCTTTTAATCATAATCAATTTAATAAAGATATTATATGTAAAATTATTAGTTTATTAATATATATATAAAGTATAATATAATGTTATATTATGTATATAACAAGTAAAATTCATCTTTTAAAGTATTATTATTTTGTTAAATTAAATTATTAAAATATTTTGTCATATAAAATACATCTTAAAACATTGTTAATATTATAATTATATTTATATATAAAGTTTACTTATTATATGTGTGTGTATATATATATATATATTAAAACATAAATATTAGTTTATATGTATATATACATATATGTTTACATATACGTATATACACGGACAAAATATGTGAGAAAACAAGTGTTATATGGTTGATTAATAATAAAAATAATTGTATCTAATCATTATTATTATTATACTTCATAAATAATGCTTTTAAAATATTTACCAAAAATAAGCAGTAAAATCGGGGTGACAGGGGTCGAACCCGAGACCTGCCCCTGTGATTCATGTGCTTAACTAGCTAGGCTACCTTAGCGACGTGCAACAAGACCCAGCATCAATTAGTCATAAAAGATGCAGATACAACTCAGATTGGCTAAGAACCCTAACAGATTCAATTGGATTGAATCCGTTATGGTTAATCAAATTAGCCTTAGGGCTTTTGATCCTCCCATACTCGCGATCAAAACCAACTATCTGATTACCTCGTATGACGACGAATTGAAGGTGAACGCGACACAATAGTTGACGGCTAGAAACCCCACAAATTTGACATCGGGATCAAGCTAAAAATGAAATTGGTTATGGGGGTATATAGGCGATGGTGAGGGGATGTTGTGTGTGAATTTGATTGAGTTCATAAGATCGTTTATATAGAAAACGATTTTAGTGTTTACGGTTTTGGATAAACACGGGATAAAGATAAACGATTTGAATATATTAAACGTGTTTTCATCGTTTAATAGGCTGAGGATAAGGTGACTATGATAATTACGAGATCAAGATAACAAAATTTCAAAGTTTAAATTTTCAGATTAGGGTTCCGAGTTGTGAAATGGGTGAAACGGGTCAGATTCAAGGGTTTGGGTAATGGATATCCAGATGTATCATATGGGTTATAACATTATTTACAATTAGAACCCTGGAGTTTGAGAGTGGATACAAAAGAAATTAAAACTTATAGTTTGGGTTAAAAATGTCAAAACGTAAAAGTTATAATTATAATTAAATAAATAATAATATATTAATAAATTTAAGCTCGATAAACGCGTTATTTTTATTTAATAAAAATAACCCGAACATTAATTCTATTCGGGTAAAAGTATAAGTTCGAAAAACCCGAGTTGTTACATTGTCCGTCTTGTTGGCCAGTTTTGACACGCTCTTGACATACTGAGCATGCCTGTGCTTGGATTTGGGGAAAGTTCCCGTTGATTGATGTTGAGTTTGCGGCATGACACGATCATTCTTGGTTGAGCAAGCCCTTGCTAGACATCCGTTGTTCTTCAAAACCTCCAATTCGTTATCATTTATCTTTCTTTTCATTCTTGATGGTCAAAAAACCTGCATTTATCAAATATTGGTAAGCAAGCCCCGTGCTCATAAATATATATGTAAAAAATGTATACATGATGATACATCACTATTCAACTAAACTGAAATAATTAAAATTAGAATTGTACGCAAAGTACTAATTTCTATTTGGGTTTTGGTATGTTTTCATGGATATTGAAATATTAATATATAAAAAAAGGGTTAAATACCTCTCACAAATTTACTATTCATTCTACTATTTTATTTTTTTTAATATTTTATTAATTAGTATAACCACTAATTCATTAATCATAATTTCATAAATAAAAATAATTGTTTTTAATTTCTTTATTATAATTTTTTTTGTCAACTAATTAAAATATTTAACCAACTATATCTTTAAACATTAAATTTGGGGAAGTTTCGGCTTTACATATTTTATTTATTAGTTAAACGACTTTCTTAAACTTTGCTTTCATATTTTTTATAGTTCGTCTTTAAAATGATCGAAACTATTTTCATGATTTAAACATATCTCATCATCGCATGGTTTATATCCGCGTTTCTGTAACAACTCGGGTTTTCAAATTTATACTTTTATCCGACCCAGTTCAATGTTCGGATTATTTTATTAAATATTTTTCATTTATCAAGTTTAAATTTGTTTAATTATTAATATATTATTAACTTATTATTTAATATTTAAGTTTTAGTGTTTTTACACTTTTAACCCAAAGTATAAGTTTTAAGCTACTATGTACCCAACTTCAAACTCCAAAGACTAGATTGTAACTTTATGTAATAACCCATTTTCTTTACTTGGATATCCATAACCCAAACTCGTATCCATTTTACTTTTCTTGGACCCGAATTCATAAACCAACAACTTGGACCTAAATTATCGTTTGTTTGTTGGATTTGATCTTGGAAATCACTTAATTATGTCATATTCGGCCTTAACCGACAATCTAAACATGTTAATCGTATCTTTTTGATTCGTTCTTCCTTATTAACATAGCCGACTCTATTGTAATCTTGTTGGGCACGAAAATGGATGATATAATCCAATTAACTGCGCATATACGATCCCCTAACCCTAACTAATATTAACCCTATAAATAATTGCATCAGTATAACCATTTACTTGCCCGCTCATTCTTCCTAACCGCCGCCACTGATTGAGCTCGTTAACCCATCTCCGTCCACAGTAAGAGGTAATTGATATATATGGTTTTCATCGCGTTTTCTTGTTGATCAAAAGCCCCATAATCGATTTGGTTGATTATAACGAGATTGAGCAGATCGATTTGTTAACTGATCTTTTTCTGTTTGTTTATAAAATCTTTGAGAACTGGGCCTTAACGCAAGATGCTGGCTAGTTCAGTTGGCTAACACACTCGAATTAGAGGGGCAGGTCACGTGTTCGATCCCCTGCCCCCGTATTTTTAGATCTTGTTTTGGTATTTTCCCTTTTTAAAGCATTTATATAATTATATTAATTATAATAATAACTAAATAAGATTATATTAAATAAAACTATTTTATTCGTGTATATACATATATACATATAAATATATAATAACTTAAAATTTAATATTTTGATGTATATAAAAATCAAGTAAACTATATATAAATATGTTTATGAAACTAAAAATAATATTTTTCAATATATGATTTATTAATTTAACTAGTTATTTTATATAATTAAATCTTGTACTTAGCGTATCCATTGGCTCTCGTTTCTCGTTAGGCTTTAACGTTCGCGTGTGACTTTCCCGCACTCTCATTATCTTAATCACCTTTGTTCGTCTATCAAGGAGAGTACCACATTCCCATATTTTACTTGTTTTCCACGTTTTGGGGACATATGCGTAAATATATTTATCATTACATACTTATACTTAAAACTGCAACTTTGTCTTATGTGTTAACAACTTATACCTTACTTGTTTACGTGCTTATTTGCTTTGTATGCTTTCGCATTTGGAGAGGCCCAACATAATCTCAGTCTAGTATGATCATACGCCAGTCGTTATACCTTTGTGCTTCTCGACATCTCAGTTATACTTACTCATTTGGTTATTTTGTTATACTCATATGACTTGTTGCAAATACTTATTTTCTATATGAACATTTAAACTGGTGTGTTGCTCACTCAACCTTGTGTTGACAAAACTATATTCTTTTCAACACATATGCAGGTATTCGTTTGATGTTCAAGCTGGTTTGGAAGAAAAACGTAGGATTGCATGTTAGAGAGAATAAACAAGATTATAGACTTGATATATTTGTATTGTCTTAATTATTTGAATTATGGATTTTGTATTTGATGTTTTTGATTATTTAATTAATTTAATAGATATTGTCACATTTAATATTGCAAGATAGTAACCTTGAGAGCTGTGATAATCAGTTCACGCCCCGGCATTTCCGCCCTAGGTTGTGGTGTGACAGATTGGTATCAAAGCCGAAGGTTTAAGATAGGTCGTTAGAAATTGCCTAGACACATGTTTAGGAACCTTATACGTGTCTATCTGTTTACCTTTATGTGTTTAAATTAAATTGTTTACAGCTTTCTTAGATAATTATTTAATGATTATTTATTAGTTATTGTTATGCACACACACACAAACTCCAAGGCCATGCCTCAACATTCAAGGAAAACTTTTCGAAAATTAGATTGCTTTTATTTTCGGGAAATTCCTTAAGAATTCCCACCTGTTGTTTTTGCTCGTTCTCCTTAGGGCTACGTTATGTGGCATGTCCCTATCATATGAAAAGGGGTGAGAAACTGTGAGTTGGGCACTGACAAAACGGTTCCAAGAACCAAAGGTAAGACGCTAATCCTTACCTAGGTGATAACCTGACCACAGTACTCAACCCTATGGATCCGAGCGAGACCCATGAATGCCATATGACCGACACCCTAAGCTTTCAACCGTGACCACATTAGTGGTTGCATTCCTTATAATATTTTTCAACCGAATTCACGGTGGTTCGTGGCTTAAATTCGGTAACCTTCCGATTATTGTTTTACGTTGTTTTAAGTGGTTAGTCGGGAATCCCGACTATCCTTTCTTAACTTGTTTTTGTATTTTTGTTGGAGTAATCAAACGTGGTGGTTCACAAGATACTCCGACTACCCAAATTTTTTTTTGATAGTTCGTTATTTAGTTTGGTCGGTTAAAACGCTATGTAACGCTCATTGGGCCGACAAACTTCATTGCATTGTTAATTCGTTAATTAGCTGGGACAATCAAATTGCCATGTAACGCTCATGGGATGTCCAACTCAGTTGCTTTTAATCGTTAGTTTCGTTGGGCCATTCAAATTGCCATGGAAAGCTTATGGGAGGCCAACACACAATTTATATTTCGTTGGTTTAATCTAAATTTAACTTAAACAAATTAATTTTAAACTGACTTAACTCCTTATGTAGTCATCACACATTAAACTTATTGACTACATCATTTAACAACTATTTATGCAATGTACCCCTCTCATCTTATAATCTTTTACATTTGATCTTTGCAGTACAAATCCCCTCACTTCTTAAGACAACATTATTATTTTCACATAATTAAACATTTTACTATTCTTATGATTTCCTCAATTTATCCTTCATCTTACAAATCCTCATTTTTGATCTATATAGAATGTCGTCACTAAGAAATCATTGCCGTCATCAACGTTCCTCTAGTTCTCATGATAGCCGCTTAGCTGCTAGGATCACAAAGGAATTTGCTGCTGCAATGCCCACAATCATCACTCAAATCCAAAGCCTTAACTCCAATGGATCTGCTACTTCGACCACTTCAAACAATTCCGATTTCCGCAACTTCCTGAGCACTAAACCCCCATCCTTTCTTGGTGAGGAAAACGCCACCGAATTGCTACAATGGTTTGAAGATATGGAAAATATTTTCATCCACTGTGAATGTCCGGACGCCAAACGGACTAAGTTTGCCTTGAGCAAGTTCGAGGGTCAAGCTGTCATCTGGTGGAATGCCCTAAGGAAAGACCAAGGGTCTGACTTGGTTGTATCCATGCCTTGGGAGGAACTTAAAGAAGCAATGAAGAAAGAGTTTTGTCCGGAACATGAACTGCATAGACTCGAAGCCGAATTTTGGGAACTCAAGCAAGATAGTGGAGACATCTCTACCTACTCGAACCGTTTTCGTGAACTTAGCCGAATCGTACCTCACCTTGTAACCCCCGACAACCGCGGCATTCAGAAATACATTCGCGGTTTACCAATCATTTTCCGTGATGCTGTGATGAGTCGTGATCCCTTAACCATCGGTGAGGCCATGGACCTAGCTGCTTCCCTCACAGATAGTCATGTTAGGGATGGAACCTTGTCTCGAAAAGATTCCAAGCCTAATCCCGACAAGACTGAAACCGACTCAACATCTGAGGCTAAAGCCGAAACCAAATCTGCTTCCTACAACAACAATCACCGCAACAACAACCACAACAACAAGCGTAAAGCCTATGCCGTTAACCAACCCAATAACCAACCTCCTCCTAACAAAAACTAAACTGCCCCAAACAAAAAGACTTACCTTGGTCCTCATCCCCTTTATGCCAAATGTAACTTTCATCACTCTCCCCAAACCCCATGCCGACTATACACCCAATGCAACCTTTATGGTCACCTTGCTAACACTTGCCGTGTCCCGCATGCTCAACCCGGTGCTTATATACTCGTGCTTGCTATCATTGTGGAGACCCAAACCATCTTCGTAATGCGTTCCCTCAACTCATTCTTGCCCGTTAAGCCCAAACCATGACTACACCCGGCTACTTGACCCATGCTCACCAAGTTCAAACTCAACCACCTCATGTCCTGCAAGCTCCTCCTATCAATTCAAGTCAACCTTACTTAACCCAACACTATCAAGCTCCGCACCCCCAAGGTCAACCTATTCAGACTATTTCAAGCCAGTCTACTTCAACTGCTCCTACCCATGCAACTCCTCATGGTGCTTCAAGTCAAGCCAATTAAATTACTCAACGACCATGAAGACTTTTGATGTTCCCTTTATCTATCTTGATTAATTTGTCTTTTCTTAGCTATTGTAACGCCTATTTATGGCCTTGGATTATTTCTCGTTTGAACTATTTATCTTTTATAATGAATGAAGTTCCTTTTGTTTAAATATATTGTTTATTAAAGTTTACTATTATCTTATTTATTTTACCTTCATAAGTGATGTCTTCTTCAAATACTTATATTTTTGCGATGTCTTATTAAAATTCCATTGCAACTCCTTAAAAACTTTGTTCCCTTAAAAATCATGTTTTACTTAAACGTTTTGTAACCCACACAATGGGACGAGTCATGTGGACTATCCGACGATCTAAGTAATTATGGATGCATACGTAATTACCAAAGTCCTCGCATGGAAATCATGATCCGAATAATTGTGTGTCATAATTTAGAACTGTAAGTAGTTGAGATAACGGTACGAATGCAAAGATGATAAGGACATGGCGGATACGCCGCTGGTACATCCTATATATAAGTTCCCTTATCGAATTTTCATTTGGAGCGTTACTTCAACTATCTAAGGCTCTGTATTAAGTATTTTTATTCAATGGTGTTGTTATGGTATTCCTTAATTTCGAGACGAAATTCCCTAAAGTAGGGGAGATTGTAACAACTCGGGTTTTCAAATTTATACTTTTATCCGACCCAGTTCAATGTTCGGATTATTTTATTAAATATTTTGCATTTATCAAGTTTAAATTTGTTTAATTATTAATATATTATTAACTTATTATTTAATATTTAAGTTTTAGTGTTTTTACACTTTTAACCCAAAGTATAAGTTTTAAGCTACTATGTACCCAACTTCAAACTCCAAGGACTAGATTGTAACTTTATGTAACAACCCATTTTCTTTACTTGGATATCCATAACCCAAACCCGTATCTGTTTTACTTTTCTTGGACCCGAATTCATAAACCAATAACTTGGACCTAAATTATCGTTTGTTTGTTGGATTTGATCTTGGAAATCACTTAATTATGTCATATTTGGCCTTAACCGACATCTAAACATGTTAATCGTATCTTTTTGATTCGTTCTTCCTTATTAACATAGCCGACACTATTGTAAAGGACACGAAAATGGATGATATAATCCAATTAACTGCGCATATACGATCCCCTAACCCTAACTAATATTAACCCTATAAATAATTGCATCAGTATAACCTTTTACTTGCCCGTTCATTAATCCTAACCGCCGCCACTGATTGAGCTCGTTAACCCATCTCCGTCCACAGTAAGAGGTAATTGATATATATGGTTTTCATCGCGTTTTCTTGTTGATCAAAAGCCCCATAATCGATTTGGTTGATTATAACGATATTGAGGAGATCGATTTGTTAGGGTTTATATTGAACTGATCGTTTTCTGTTTGTTTATAAAATCTTTGAGAACTGAGCCTTAACGCAAGATGATGGCAAGTTGAGCTGGTTAACACACTCGAATCAGAGGGGCAGGTCACGGGTTCGATCCCCTGACCCTGTATATTTAGATCTTTTTTTTTTTTTGGTATTTTCCTTTTTAAAAGCATTTATATAATTATATTAATTATAATAATAACTAAATAAGATTATATTAAATAAAACTATTTTATTTAAAAACCGACTTTATAATACTTGTATTTCTCATGTTTTGTTCGTGTATATACATATATACATATAAATATATAATAACTTAAAATTTAATATTTTGATGTATATAAAATTCAAGTAAACTATATATAAATATGTTTATGAAACTAAAAATAATATTTTTCAACATATGATTTATTAATTTAACTAGTTATTTTATATAATTAAATCTTGTACTTAGCGTATCCATTGGCTCTCATTTCTCGTTAGGCTTTAACGTTCGCGTGTGACTTTCCCGCACTCTCATTATCTTAATCACCTTTGTTCGTCTATCGAGGTGAGTACCGCATTCCCCTATTTTACTTGTTTTCCACGTTTTGGGGACATATGCGTAAATATATTTATCATTACATACTTATACTTAAAACTGCAACTTTGTCTTATGTGTTAACAACTTATACCTTACTTGTTTACGTGCTTATTTGCTTTGTATGCTTTCGCATTCGGAGAGGCCCAACATAATCTCAGTCTAGTATGATCATACGCCAGTCGTTATACCTTTGTGCTTCTCGACATCTCAGTTATACTTATTCATTTGGTTATTTTGTTATACTCATATGACTTGTTGCAAATACTTATTTTCTATATGAACATTTAAACTGGTGTGTTGCTCACTCAACCTTGTGTTGACAAAACTATATTTTTTTCAATGCATATGCAGGTATTCGTTTGATGTTCAAGCTGGTTTGGAAGAAAAACGTAGGATTGCATGTTAGAGAGAATAAACAAGATTATAGACTTGATATATTTGTATTGTCTTAATTATTTGAATTATGGATTTTGTATTTGATGTTTTTGATTATTTAATTAATTTAATAGATATTGTCACAATTAATATTGCATGATAGTAACCTTGAGAGCTGTGATAATCAGTTCACGCCCCGGCATTTCCGCCGTAGGTTGGGGTGTGACAGTTTCAACGTTTGATACCTAGCTCGCCTTTAAAATATTTTTTTGGATTACTAATTTATGTTTACGAATTTGTGTTGGTACCGCTGATACGATCTGTATTTGTTTTGGTTCGCAACAATAACATACCGGTCTTTTTGGTTCCACATATGATAATTTTTTGTATTATGGCATTGACGAGTTTATTTCTTTTGTTTAGTTTCGATGTCGTAACTTGATACATACTGTCTTCGCATGGACTTGCAGCGAGTTTATGGTTTTATGTTTTTATGTTTTTTTGTTCCATTTAACAGTCCTGACACGAAGCGCGGGATTCTAAATTGTTGTAACCCTCTGTGTATCAATTCAATAACAATTAACAGATCTCGGATCTGTGTGTATACAATTAATACCTTACTATAGATCTAGCTCATAATTACGTATGATTAAGTGTTGTATATGTATATTTATTATCAGTATTTGTATATAAATAGTTGTATAATATTAGGATGAAGATCGAGAGAGGATTTGGACAAGGTTTCGTTAATTAACTCTCAAAAACTTAACTTAAACGTGAACAATGTTCACTATATATAGAAGATAGGTTTGGTTCGCTAACATTCCCTAGCGAACCAGACACTACTTCGTTACATACATTAATAACTCAATTAACTTAAGTCTTAGTTCGCTACACAATCTTAGCGAACTAGACATTACAATTAACGAACTAGAGAATAACTTAAATGTTTATTACATTAAACATAAAACAAAAACATTAAGGATAATTACAAAGACTCAAGACGTAAAACCGTGCACTAACAGACACCCCCTCGTCTTGAGCTCTTTGTCTTTAAGTTACTTGAAGCGCTTGGACTGCCAGTCTCTGCAAATATGAATTCCGTTTTCATGACAAACACGCACAATGCGCTGGAATTGCATAGCCAGGCCGTAGTCTTCATTGCGCTCGATCAGAATCTATTTCTTGTGTAGCACTCATTGTCTGTTTCAGACAAATTAAACAACCACATCGGGTCGATTATCTTGATGAGCTCAGTCTTCAGTCCTTTACCAAGTACAATGACGGCCTCGCCAGTACGATTGTCATAATACCAGCGGTTGAACGAGAGATGCATGTGTTGAGGCATCGTCTTCACAGGTACCCGCTTCATCGTCTTTGGCGGCTTTACCTTCAGAACCAGTTTCCTCCAGCCAGTCCTTGGATCAATCTCTTCAATACATTTACGTCTCGGGACCTGGGGCTTGAAGAACTTAAAGCCATGATTGAGCTCGAATAGTAAGTGTTGATAAAACCACTCAGCTATTAGGTAGGGACCACGATTGATGAATGGACGACGCGCGAGGGTACGAACATCCCACCGCGGTAATGTCAGAACGTCCATTATTGTTTCGTAGTACTGGATCCCCCTCTCCCATTTAATTATACATACTTTAAGTTCATGGTGTTGAGATTGATACTCAAAACCCAGAAATAACTTAGGTTAACCGGAGTATACAAAACCCCAAAACCATTAACATCCAATCGACCCTGCAAACTAGAATCATGCTTCGATTAAAGTCTACCAAGGGTCTCGGAATCACATTTCGATCACAAATGAGTATACATTAACAATATAAACACCGTGTATCATAAATAAGTTAGGGTTTTGAAATTGGAAAACCCTTAAAACACAAAAATCCATAATTAATATATTAATTCACCGTCATTTTTGAGGAAAATCACATCGTTGTGATTGTTTATACCTTATCAACATAATGATATTCTTGAAATGTCAAAATTTGAAGATCGAAATTCAGAGAAAATTTTGAAAAAGGTGACTTTAGGTTGAAGAAAGAAGATGAACAGTGAAGGACTGTTCGTGTTTCTGTCTTATATAGCCTAGCACGCCACCCAAGATACCTCTGTACGAATTAAGCGATTCGTTTGAATTTAAAATAATGAATTAAGCACTTCGTTATTCCAAGTCGTTACGTCAGAGTAGCGAACAAGACATAAATCATGTCTTGATTCGTTAAATATGTATAACAAAGAAGACGTAGTTCGTTACAGAGTGCGGAAGCGAATTAGGTGAGCGAACTAGACATTAGTTCGCTAAAGAATCACCTAGTTCGTTATCCATTTTTATCGAATTAGCTTTTAAAGAATTAAAAATTTATTTAATTTTAAAATAAACAAATAAATGTTATAAATAAGGAATTAATTAAGTGAAAATCCATAAATAATGACTTTAAATTAAAAGAATATTACCAAAGACATTTTATCCCGATAATTGAATACTTTAAAGACGTTTAATTTTAACGAAACATAATTAAATAAATATTAAATAATATATAAAGTAAAAAGAATAAAATATTTTTAGCATTTTGTAAATGTATATACAAAGAAATATCCAAACATTAAAAATAGACAATCTTTTTGTGTTTTTCTATGATTTATCAAAAGCAGTACATATTTTTGTGTTTTTGTTGAGTTTGAGCAGAGAATCATATTGACTAAAATGCCCTTCCATCACAGTCTTATATTTCAGCGATATTATGACTGGCGTTAAGTCGGTCATTGATATTGTTGTCCACTTAAATCTTATAACAAGCCTTCGAGCATTTTTGTGATATGATTTACGGTTCAATTAGCGCACAGAATATCAGAAACTATCAGCCCCTAATCTCGGTTCAAGCTTAATTTAATTTTTTCCAAATCACCCCAACTTGACTTAAACCATTATAGTATTGATCAAAATTTTTGAATACCAATTGAGAAATTTTGATCAATGCATCAAGTTTCCTTTACTATGAGTGAGTATGCACGAGTCCATCTGTCGGCTTACATACACTGTATCCCCTGGGGTCCGTTTCTTATTGGTATTGAGACGCACGCAAGGGACGAACAATTGTATGACTAACAGCGGATTTTGATCAAGTCAGTAATTTGGATTGTACGAAGTACAGCAGTGATCAAGTTTAATGACTTTGGGTTTGCTCTAGAAAGCGAGTGAAATATTCATGCTTATGAATACCCAGATGATTAAGCCGCATAAAGACTCACAGTGTCTAGAATCCTAATGCTTGTTATTTGCTTTATTATATTTTTGGGTGATCAACAACTATAAGGCTTGAGTATGACCGGCTATTACATTTCTGCCATCTTCACCGAGACTTTTGCTAGAGACTAACACCTCTTTCAATTTGGCTTTTCTTTAAGTTTATATCACTTACTTTACTCTAACAGATTGTTTAAGACCTATCAATGCACCAATGATTAAGCACACAGTCTTTTAAGCTTATTTCCTTCTGGATTTGGGGTCAAATAATCAATGTACTATCATTTTCTCTTTTTTGCTTCAAAAACTCAAAATTTTGAGGAGCATAAAACAAAATGATTTTAATTGTCCCAGTTAGTTTAAGTTCAAAAATTAATGGCTATCATATCCATCTACATGTAGAGAACAGGACCAAAACATGCAAACACGCTTCACAAACTTAAATAACTGACTAAATTTTTAGCTAAAAATAAGTAGAAAGCTTAACGAACGCCCCCCAAGTACTTTACATTTTTCAGGTAAATGGCTAACCCGAATATTTACGAAAAATTATCAGGACCAAACATATACGAGTATATGCCTTCAAAATAGAAGCAAATGACATAATTTTCAGCGAACATAAGCAAAAATCTTTTTGGTTTTTCTCTTTACAAACTTAAAAACACAATCTTTTTGTCTTTTCGGATTTTTCTTTATAAACAAAAATTTCACATTCCTTTTTGGATTTTTCAAAATTTTCTGTACAAACAGAAATCACAATCTTTTTGATATTTTCTAATTTTAAAATGTTAATGTTTTTGGATTTTCAAATATTAAAATAAAATAAGAAAGCGCACAACATTTTTGTTTTTTCAAAGTTTTCTAATGTTTTTGGGTTTCATCTATACAAACTCAAAGCACAATATTTTTGATTTTTTAAAATTCACCCCCTAAAACCTAAAAACAAAATAAAAATTGAAACTAGAACAAATGAAAAATAAAGATAATTATCCTAATTTTAGGATCTCAGAAAGGGTTTTCAATCCATTTAAACCAAGCAGAAAATTAAAACGTGTTTTATCAAAGGCTTTGGTAAATAGATTGGCTTTTTGAAAATCAGTATGTACTTTCTCAAGGTCAATTAATTTCTGTCACACCCTCAAAATCCACTAACGGAGTTTTACCGTCAGAGAGTGTGAACTAACAGGATCGTAATCATTAGTTATAATCAAACATCATAAGTAAAGTGTTCAAACCACGAAACATTTAAGTGTAAATAAGTGCGGAAGCGTAAAATCATAAACCAAGTGTTGCATCACACGGACGACTTAAAACCCAATTGATAACAGTTTAAAAACAAGTTTGCAAAAATGATAGAGTTTAAGGTAATGCATGATCCTATACCGCGCGCCCGCCTCGGCTACCTGAGAATAACATACTAAAAGTGTCAACACGGGGTTGGTGAGTTCATAAGTTTATATAAAATAAAGCGTTTAGCGTTTGCGTTCAGCGTTTCGCGTTCAGCGTTTTGCGTTAAGCGTTTTGCGTTACGCGTTTTGCGTTACTAGATAGTGTTATGTCAATTATATATCTATAGGTAGCTATCCTATAAAACAAGTATTACTAAGTGTTCGACACCGAAGCTGACTGTTTATCATTTTCCTTGCCACTAGGTCTATCCCGACCATGGTATGTATTTAGCCAAGATTACACCCACTCGACCTCCAGTCGAGTTTAGCGTTGGGTGGGGTTTGTCAAACCCAGTAGTACCACTCAACAATGACTCGCTATTATCCAATATTAAACAGTTCGATGTGAATGAAGGACTCTAGTTAATGCGTTTGCCACTTAGTCTTTACAAGTGATATATAATCTATATTAACAAAATCTTAAATGCGTTTTCGGAGTATGTTATCTCCCCAAGTGAAAAGCGTTTGAAAACAGTTTAAAGGGGTAAGTGAAACTCATTGTTTGCGAATAATTCCCAAAATAAATCACCAAGTGATGCGCGTCACAGAAAACTCTCTCTAGCGTTCTAAAACAATAAGGAGGTTTTCTAAGTATCGGAACTAATATCGAGTCTCTAGACCCGGCACATAATTCCTATGCACACAACATGTTTCTTGTTTCGTTTGTGAATCGTGTGTGACTTTAACAAGTGTATTTGTGATACGTTACATGTGTGAGCAATTATTTACGTGTCGTGTATTCATAATGTACATCACTAGCAATTACTTCCCGTAAGGGCAATTTGGTCAACACATAACAATTAACTAGCAATTATTCCCCGCAAGGGCAATTTGGTCAAATCATGACAATCAATTAGCAATTATTCCCCGCAAGGGTATTTTGGTCAAAATACGACAATTAGTTAGCAATTATCCCCCGCAAGGGCAATTTGGTCAAAACATGATAATAAATTAGCAATCACCATGTTTCATGCAACTTTCACAAAATTCAGCAACTAGTTTCTTAACGACAGAATTCTACTTGAAAAACTAGTCTATCCCACCGATCATAGCATCACAATAAATTTACCAAAAATCATCACAAAAGCATGTATGTGTTAGGTTTCCAGAACATATTTTGTTGTATTTTTATTCCATACATATTTCTCACAAAGATCAATTTACCACAGCAAACTCATAGCAATCAAATTTATGCGCAACAGAATTTTATTTGAAATTCCCGTTAAAGGAAAAATCCAATAAATCAAGACTACTTGGGTTAGGTCCCTAACTCAACAAGTCAACTTTCAGAAGTGGAACAAATCCAATTGGTCTTGTAGTTCATGAGATATAACATTTACAAAAGAACCTAACAGCAGGTCTAACAACTCAGCTTTGCACAACGTTTTTGTAAAATCATAAAGGTTATCTTTTACACGTCCAAAAATTGCAAATTTACATGCTTTAGAAACTAGACTCAACCTAGTTTACTGTAGTATCAATTATCTCAATCAATTTTAACATTTACACCCCGTTACAGTCAGTTGAACATCAACAACACAATCTGTCCAGAAACTGTTTGCAACAAAACTCAACAATTTAACCATCTATTGACTATAATCCGTTCATATAACACTCTAGACACCATAATCACTATCCATGCACATCAATTACACCATACATACATGGTTAGGTTTTATTTGATCTCAAAATCAAGACACAACAATTAACATGTAACAATATCAATTCTAGTTACCAAATCATCATCAATACATCATCAAATCAAACAAAGATCATATGAACACAATATATGAAATTTCCAGATTTTAGGGTTTATAATTAACCCATTCAAACTCAAAATTAAGCATGTAAAATACATAGGATAGTTGTTTATACCTTCCTAGCACCTTAATCTTCGATTAAACTTGAAAAATCTTGATTGTATGTGTGTGTATGAGGACCGATCGCAAGGAGACAAGGGGGGGGGGCTGGCCGTTGATTATGAGGGAGAGAAAGAGAGGATTAGGGTTTTAGGTTTATGTTATTATTTATAATAACATGTTACACTCTAGTCCCTCAACTTCCAATTGTTACTTTTCTAGCTTAAATAACTAGTTCTTGTTTCTTGTTTAGCATCACACATAATATAAACAAGTAACACATAAGTCTAACACATAATTATCGCATAATTATTGTTTTAACGTTTTTCGTTTATTCACTAATCGTTTGCGTCAACTTGATTGCGTTTCGGTGCAATTCCCGAAAGACTACACATGTAGTAATTGTCAAGCGTCATTTAAACCCTAGTTTAAATGTAATGAGGTGTGCGTTATTGATTCAGTGATCATTAAGTTTGAATTGACGGAGTTGAGTTAACGGAGTTAACCTGAAATTGACGATTGTCACATCATTCCCATGTTAAAGAATTTTCGTCCCGAAAATTTGAGTCAAGTCGTGATGAGTGTCTGAAAAAGTAAGAAAAATTTTCAGTTTGTCATATCATCCCCTAGTAGAAAGAAATTTCGTCCCGAAATTTAATTCATACCTCCGATGATTTCTGACGGTTTGTCGGGTTTCGTGGTTTTCTGTGTTTGGTCAGCCCTTCAAAAAGGTGAGGATACTTTTTCATCATTTGATCCTCACGTTCCCACGTGAACTCCGGTCCACGTCTTGAGTTCCAACGAACCTTAACGATTGGAATTTTGCTGTGCTTGAGTGTTTTGGTTTCCCAGTCCAAAACTTCAACTGGTTCTTCAATGAAGCGTAGCTGTTCATCAATTTGCAGTTCGTCCAAAGGGACTACTTGGGTTTCATCGGATAAGCATTTCTTCAAATTGGATACGTGGAAGACATTGTGTACACTGCTGAGTTCCGCTGGTAAGTCCAGTCGGTACGCCACCGGACCAACGCGTTCCGTTATCCGGTAAGGACCAGCGTATCGTGGGTTGAGTTTGTTTCGCTTCCCAAAGCGAACCACACCTTTCCAAGGTGATACTTTGAGTAACACTTGGTCATTCACTTGAAATTCGAGAGGTTTTCGGCGCTTGTCGGCGTAACTCTTTTGGCGATCTCGTGCTGCTGCCATGCGATTTCGGATTTGAACAATCTTTTCCGAAGTTTCGAGTACCACTTCTGGACCAGTGATTTGGCTGTCACCCACCTTTGCCCAGCAGAGAGGTGATCGACACTTTCGTCCATACAGTGCTTCAAACGGCGCTGCTTTAATACTTGCGTGGTAGCTGTTATTATACGAAAACTCTACCAAAGGTAAGTGAGGTTCCCAACTTTTTCCGAAATCCAATACACATGCACGCAACATGTCCTCTAAGGTCTGAATAGTTCGTTCACTTTGCCCATCCGTCTGAGGATGGTAGGCTGTGCTCATATCAAGGCGTGTGCCTAGGGCACTCTGTAGCGACTTCCAAAAGTGCGAAGTGAAACGGGAATCTCGATCAGAAATGATTGAGACAGGCACTCCGTGTCTAGACACTACTTCCTTCATGTAGACGCGAGTCAATCTTTCCATTTTGTCCGATTCCTTAATCGCTAAAAAGTGTGCGGACTTAGTCAACCGGTCAACGATCACCCAGATGGTATCGCATCCCATCGGTGTTTTAGGTAATCCCGTGATAAAATCCATTGAAATGTGTTCCCATTTCCACATTGGAAGTTCCGGTTGTTGTAGTAGGCCAGATGGTTTCTTGTATTCTATTTTGACTCTGGCACAAGTCAAGCATTTGCTCACGTAGGTGGCAATGTCGGCTTTCATATTCGGCCACCAGTAAAGTGCCTTTAAGTCATGATACATTTTATCTGAGCCAGGGTGGATAGAATATCTGGACTTGTGTGCTTCGTCTATCACCAGAGTTCTCAACTCTCCGTATCGTGGAACCCAAATCCGGTTCTCAAAATATCGGACCCCGTCCGATTTGGTTTCAAGTTGCTTGTTCATGCCCCACATGAGTTCCGATGGAAGATTATCATCTTTCAAAGCTTTGAGTTGCGCATCGCGAATCTGATTGGGTAAGTTGGTATGAATCGTGAGTTGCAATGCTCGCACTCGCCTGGGTTTATTGGTTTCTTTTCTGCTGAGAGCGTCGGCCACTACATTGGCCTTGCCAGGGTGGTACTTGATGGCACAATCATAATCTTTAAGCAGCTCGACCCAACGACGCTATCGCATGTTCAGCTCCTTCTGATCGTAGATATGTTGGAGACTCTTGTGGTCGGTGTAAATGGTAAACTTGGTACCGTACAAGTAATGCCTCCATATCTTAAGGGCAAACACCACAGCTCCGAGTTCCAAATCATGGGTCGTGTAGTTCTTCTCGTGAACCCGTAGTTGTCGAGAGGCATAAGCTATAACCTTCTCGAGTTGCATCAGCACACAACCGAGACCTTGTATCGATGCGTCACAATGTACCTCGAAATTCTCCGTTCCCTCGGGTAGAGCTAGAATAGGGGCGCTACAGAGTTTGGTTTTCAATAGTTGAAAAGAGGATTCTTGCGCGTCACCCCAAATGTACTTAGTACCCTTGTGAGTCAAAGCGGTGAGGGGTTGGGCAATCTTTGAAAATCCTTCGATGAAACGCCGGTAGTAGCCGGCCAGCCCTAGGAATTGCCGCACCTCAGTCGGAGTCTTAGGTGCTTCCCAGTTTTTGATGGCCTCTACCTTACCGGGATCGACTGGATACCATTCTCGTTGATCACATGTCCTAAAAAGTGAACCTCGCGAAGCCAAAATTCGCATTTCTAGAGTTTAGCGTACAGTTGTTCCTTCTTCAACAATTCCAGAATTACCCTTAAGTGTTCTTCATGGCCAGCCTTGTCCTTGGAATAGACCAGGATATCGTCAATAAACACAATCACAAACTTGTCGAGGTACGCCTTGCATACTCGATTCATAAGATCCATAAATACGGCTGGTGCGTTGGTTAAGCCAAAAGGCATAACTGAAAACTCATAGTGACCATACCGTGTTCTGAAAGCCGTCTTCGAGATATCTTCTTCGCGCACTCTTAGTTGATGGTAACCAGAACGCAGATCGATCTTCGAGTAGTAACTCGATCCTTGGAGTTGGTCAAACAGATCATCAATTCGGGGTAAAGGATAACGGTTCTTGACCGTCACCTTGTTCAACTCCCGGTAGTCGATACACATGCGGAAAGTCCCGTCCTTCTTTCGGACAAATAAGACAGGGGCTCCCCATGGTGATGAGCTAGGTCGGATAAAACCCTTATCCGACAAATCTTGTAACTGAGTGGACAGCTCCTGAAGCTCCGCCGGTGCGAGCCGATACGGAGCTCGTGCTATGGGTGCTGCACCGGGGGTCAACTCGATTTGGAATTCGACTTGTCGAATAGGAGGGAGTCCAGGCAAATCCTCCGGGAAAACTTCCGGAAAATCTCGCACAATCGGTATATCTTCAATTCGCTTCTCTTCCGTGGGTTTCTCAACAATATGCGCCAAAATTACCGGATGACCCTTTCGTAGATACTTCTGCGCCTTCATGAGGGTAATGACGCTGGTGGTCATGCCGCTTCTCTCGCCCCGGATCGAAATGATCTCGCCGGAAGGGATAGTAATGTGGACTATCTTGTCGTAACATATAATCTCTGCTCGGTTCTCGGATAACCAGTCCATGCCGACCACGACATCGAAACTACTAAGCGTAAAAGGAATAAGGTCAACATAAAAAACATGACCTGACAGTTTTAACTTACATCCCGCAAGTACATGAGTCGTTACTATAGTCTTACCGTCAGCTAATTCAACAGGAAATTTAGCATCTAACGGGGTTGGAGTTAAGTCTAAGAGTTGACTAAAGGCTTTCGACACAAAACTCCTATCAGCTCCAGTGTCAAACAATACAGAAGCAAAACAATCGTTCACAGGGAACTTACCAGTCACCACGTACGGATCATTGCGGGCTTGACCCGACCCAATAACAAAAGCTCTTCCTTTACCATTGTTTCCACCACCACTGCCACTTCCATTACCTCCATTGTTGTCGTTCTGTTTCAGCTTGGGGCAGTCTTTCTTAAAATGTCCCTCTTATCGACACTCAAAACATCCCTTGGTTGTCATGGGTGGTTTAGGAGCACCATTTGCCGCAAGGTCTCCTCTACATTCCTTTGCCTGGTGACCCATCTTTCCGCATCTCTGACACTTGACACGGTCACACGGGCCAGCATGATGATAGTTGCACCTGTTACACTTCGGATATTTCCCAGCATAGCCGCTCGAACCCTGCCCGCTACCGTTGTTATTATTGTTGTGACTCTGATTGTTGAAGCTCCGAATGGGTTCGGGCTTACGGTAGTGGTGTTGCTGTGGGGGGTTCGAGGATGAGGATCTGGTGTTGTCAAACTTTCTCTTTCCGCTGCTCGGGTTGCTGTTGCTGTTGTTGTTGTTGTCAGTGCTCGGGTTGTCACGGGCTTTAGTGGTTTAACCCCTAGGTGGTAGCGCACCTTGGGTCACTGCTTGATCCGTTAGTTTGTGAGCTAACCGAATCGCTTGTTGAATCGTGGCTGGTCTGGAAGACGTTACCATGCCCTGAATTTGCGGTGCTAACCCATAAATATACATTTCAATCCTCTTACTCGGCGGATCCACCATCCGCGGACACATCACAGCTAACTCGTGAGAACGGGTAGTGTAGGCTTCAATTTCTGAACCCACCATCTTTAATAACCAAAACTCAGATTCCAACTTTGCAATCTCCTCTCTCGGACAGTACTCTTCTAGCATCATGTTCTTGAACTCCTCCCAGTTCATCGCGCTAGCCAGTTCCAATCCAAGAATCTGTACGTTCGAATTCCACCAAGTGAGGGCAGAATCTTCGAGTGTTCCAGCAGCAAATTTGACCCAACTGGCAGGTGGACAATTACACATCTCAAAAGCTGATTCGGCCTTCTCAGCCCAACGCAGGAAACCTATAGCTCCCTCGGTGCCCTTAAACGAACTGTGCTTGCAGTCAAGGTAATTCTTGAAGGTACACGTTCCTATTGGACTTCCAGCTTGGTTCTGTACATGTGCGGCTAGAGCGGCCGCCGCGTGGTCATTCAGCAGAGTTTGGAGTTCTGCTGCAGTCAGGTTGATGTTACCACGTCCGTGTCCAACGTTTCTTCTTGCCATTTCCTAGAATCACAGCATAAAATGTTAAACATGAATTTTTCTTTCATATGAAACACACCATACATGTAATAAAAGATAGGTAAGAAAGAAATAAAAGGACCAAACATCACATCACAACCATATATTAATCCAAATAATAATTCATGATTAAAACCATTGTATTCGCTACAAAGTATTTAAAACCAATCCTTAAAATCATAGAAAAATAATAGTTTGGATGGAGACAACCCCTCCATCTAGGTGTTATCATCCTTAGATGTCATCGTCTGAGAACACCTCTGAGTGTGCCTCCTCCTCTGCCGGTTCTTCCTCCGGTTCTTCTTCAGATTCCTTCTCGGGATCCTCCTCAGGCTCCTCTTCGGGATCTTCTTCGGGTTCCTCTTCAGGCTCTGCCTCAGGTTCTGCCTCAGGTTTGGCTGCGTACTGAGCAATTTGCATTTGTAAGACATCGCAGCGCTCTAAAGCTATCTCGGTTCGGGTCCTTGCTACTTGGAGTTGCTCTTGCAAGTCTATCATCTTGGCTTGTATCTTTCTCATAATCTTCATCTGTTGATCACTAGCCTCTTGCATTTCCTTCATTGCTACTGTCATGCGGGAAATTTCCTCTTTAGTTTCGGTTCTATCTTTTAACAGTCCGGAAACGTTCGCTCTCGTATAGCGCATGTAACCAACATCACGCTCCAAACAAGAAACAACAGCTGCGAGCACACGCTCTACAGGTTCGGTTATGGGTGGTAAGGTGTTGGGATAAGCAGGATGGTTCGGGTGGGGTAGCGGGGGAACTTGTTCGCGATAGACCATACGTCTGATCATATTAGGGTACCAATCCCAGCTAACTTCGTTTTCGTACATGCCTCCGGATAAGCGATATCTCTTCGGTGCGGGAGCTTCGAGTTCCGGAACTACTCGGGGTGGCGATGCGGTAGGTATCTGCGGTTCTTTCCCGTGAGCATGAGTCATCAGATCGGATGATGATGATGATGGCGGCGTCGACATTCCTACAGGTAAGCCGTGTATGCGCGCGTATGAGTGAAAAGGGTAAAGAGATAAGATAACAAAGACTACACAAATCTATGCAGTGCGTATCATTATAACTAATGGGTCGTCGCGGTTATAATCTAGTATGCATGCAATTTCTAGTTCGCTATAACCAATGGCTCTGATACCAATCTGTCACACACTCAAAATCCACTAACGGAGTTTTATCATCAGAGGGTGTGAACTAACAGGATCGGAATCATTAATTATAATCAAAGATCATAAGTAAAGTGTTCAAACCACGAAACATTTAAGTGTAAATAAGTGCGGAAGCGTAAAATCATAAACCAAGTGTTGCGTCACACGGACGACTTAAAACCCAATTGATAACAGTTTAAAAACAAGTTTGCAAAAATGATAGAGTTTAAGGTAATGCATGATCCTATACCGCGCGCCCGCCTCGGCTACCTGAGAATAACATACTAAAAGTGTCAACACGGGGTTGGTGAGTTCACAAGTTTATATAAAATAAGGCGTTTAGCGTTTGCGTTCAGTGTTTTGCGTTCAGCGTTTTGCGTTAAGCGTTTTGCGTTATGCGTTTTGCGTTACCAGATAGTGTTATGTCAATTATATATCTATAGGTAGCTAGCCTATAAAACAAGTATTACTAAGTGTTCGACACCGAAGCTGACTGTTTATCATTTTCCTTTCCACCAGGTCTATCCCGACCATGGTATGTGTTTAGCCAAGATTACACCCACTCGACCTTCAGTCGAGTTTAGCGTTGGGTGGGGTTTGTCAAACCCAGTAGTACTACTCAACAATGACTCGCTATTATCCAATATTAAACAGTTCGATGTGAATGAAGGACTTTAGTTAATGCGTTTGCCACTTAGTCTTTACAAGTGATATATAATCTATATTAACAAAATCTTAAATGCGTTTTCGGAGTATGTTATCTCCCCAAGTGAAAAGCGTTTGAAAACAGTTTAAAGGGGTAAGTGAAACTCACTGTTTGCGAAGAATTCCCAAAATAAATCACCAAGTGATGCACGTCACAGAAAACTCTCTCTAGCGTTCTAAAACAATAAGGAGGTTTTCTAAGTATCGGAACTAATATCGAGTCTCTAGACCCGGCAAATAATTCCTATGCACACAACATGTTTCTTGTTTCGTTTGTGAATCGTGTGTGACTTTAACAAGTGTATTTGTGATACGTTATATGTGCGAGCAATTATTTACGTGTCGTGTATTCATAATGTACATCACTAGCAATTACTTCCCGTAAGGGCAATTTGGTCAACACATAACAATTAACTAGCAATTATTCCCCGCAAGGGCAATTTGGTCAAATCATGACAATCAATTAGCAATTATTCCCTGCAAAGGGTATTTTGGTCAAAATACGACAATTAGTTAGCAATTATCCCCCGCAATGGCAATTTGGTCAAAACATGATAATAAATTAGCAATCACCATGTTTCATGCAACTTTCACAAAATTCAGCAACTAGTTTCTTAACGACAGAATTCTACTTGAAAAACTAGTCTATCCCACCGATCAAAGCATCATAATAAATTTACCAAAAATCATCACAAAAGCATGTACGTGTTAGGTTTCCAGAACATATTTTTTTGTATTTTTATTCCGTACATATTTCTCACAAAGATCAATTTAACACAGCAAACTCATAGCAGTCAAATTTATGCGCAACAGAATTTTATTTGAAATTCCCGTTAAAAGAAAAATCCAATAAATGCAAGACTACTTGGGTTAGGTTCCTAACTCAAAAAGTCAACTTTCAGAAGTGGAACCAACCCAATTGGTCTCGTAGTTCATGAGATATAACATTTACAAAAGAACCTAACAGCAGGTCTAACAACTCAGCTTTGCACAACGTTTTTGTAAAATCATAAAGGTTAACTTTTACACGTCCAAAAATTGCAAATTTACATTCTTTAGAAACTAGACTCAACCTAGTTTACTGTAGTATCAATTATCTCAATCAATTTTCACATTTACACCCCGCTACTGTCAGTTGAACATCAACAACACAATCTGTCCAGAAACTGTTTGCAACAAAACTCAACAATTTAACCATCTATAGACTATAATCCGTTCATATAACACTCTAGACACCATAATCACTATCCATGCACATCAATTACACCATACATACATGGTTAGGGTTTTATTTGATCTCAAAATCAAGACACAACAATTAACATGTAACAATATCAATTCTAGTTATCAAATCATCATCAATACATCATCAAATCAAACAAATATCATATGAACACAATATATGAAATTTCCAGATTTTAGAGTTTATAATTAACCCATTCAAACTCAAAATTAAGCATGTAAAATACATAGGATAGTTGTTTATACCTTCCTAGCACCTTAATCTTCGATTAAACTTGAAAAATCTTGATTGTATGTGTGTGTATGAGGGCCGATCGCAAGGAGACAAGGGGGGGTGGGGCTGGCCGTCGATTATGAGGGAGAGAAAGAGAGGATTAGGGTTTTAGGTTTATGTTATTATTTATAATAACATGTTACACTCTAGTCCCTCAACTTCCAATTGTTACTTTTCTAGCTTAAATAACTTTAGTGTAATCAATACCCTCTTGCTGATGAAAACCTTGCACAACCACCCGTGCTTTGTTTCTTACAATTACCCCACAGTCGTCTTTCTTATACTTGTATACCCACTTAGTCGGAATTGCTTTCTTGACTCTAGCAGGTTTGTCAATAAGATCCCAAACACCCAAACGTGCAAATTGCTATAATTCTTCTTGCATGGCTTCTACCCAATAAGGATCTTGAAGTGCCACACGAGGAGTCGTTGGCTCAACTTGAGATAGAAAACAAGTGAATTTTGCAAGATTTACAATCCCAGATGAGTGTAAGTCAGCATAGGCACATAAAACATTATTTTCACTTGATGAAGCAACTTGATGTCGTGTTTGAACTCCCACATCAAGGTCTCCAATAATGTTTTCTTGTGGATGGTAATTATGAATCCTGAGAGTAGGATTTTCAGAAACAGCAACATTTTCAAATAAATTAGTGTAATGTTCACCCAATTCAAGAGATAAAACATCACTGTCAGGTTCAATAACTTGATCCACAACTGCATTATCATCAGATGAAGTAGAAGCATTATCATAATGAATAGGAGACTCATTATCAGGTTCTTCAGTTGGAGCAGCAATTGGAGCTTCAACATCATTTGAACTTGCGAACCTTGGAATTTCCAAATGTTCTTCAAAATAAGCACAAACTAAATCTTCATCTGGATGATTAGTTGTTGGAGTAAATGAATTGAATAAGCCATCGTAGTCAAACATCCAGTCGGGACCTTTCCCTTGTGGAGGAGTAATGTATTTTTGACAGTCTACATGGTACCATTCCTCAACACAACCAGATGTAAAGTTAAACACTCTTTTCTCAGGTGACGCATACCCCAAGAAATAACCCTCAATGGCTTTTTTCATCAAACTTTCCCACATCCTTTTTCAACATTGTACAAGGACACCCAAATGGTTCCAAGTACCTTAAATTAGGTTTACGATTATTCAGCAATTCATAACTGGTCTTCTTGAGTCTTTTAACAGTTTGAACCCGATTGAGTGTATAACAAGCAGTATTCACTGCCTCATTCCAAAACTGGACAGAAAGCTTTGAATCAGCAAGCATCGTTCTAGCAGCTTCAATCAACGTTCTATTCTTTCTTTTAGCGACACCGTTCTGTTGTGGTACATATGGGGCACTGTATTCTCGATGAATTCCTTTTTGGATACAAAAGAAATCCAATACAATATTTTTAAATTCAGTAGCATTGTCACTTCGAATTCTCCTTACTTTCAGTTTGTAAAGTGATTCGATCTTAGTGATTAAATTTTGAACAAGACCCGGTGTTTGATCTTTTGAGCTCATGAAAAAGACCCATGAATATCGTGAATAATCATCTGTAACTACTAGGCAATACCAGTCTCCAAAAATACTCGCACGATTCACTGGACCGAACAAATCCATATGAAGTCGCTCAAGTGGAGTATCAATGGAATTTAATAACTTAGATGGGTGTGGTTTCTTCTTTTGTTTGCCCTTTTTGCAAGCAACACAGTGATCGGATAACTTAAAATTCTTCAATGAGACACCCTCTACCAAGTCATTTGCCATCAGGTAGTTCATCTTTCGAACGTGTATGTGACCCATTCTTCGATGCCAAAGAACTGAATCTTTCTCGGTTTCTTTCGAGACAAAACACGTTTCGATCGATGTAGATACTTTAGAATTCATATTCAAGACATAAATATCATTTGATCGAGGTGATCTCATGACAACCATGTCCTCGGGAATCACATACCCCGGTTGTAGAATCAGACACTCTTTATCTGTAAATACTGTAGTGTATTGCTTATCACAAATTTGTGACACGCTCAATAAATTATGGTCCACTTTATCACAATAGTTAACTTTCTCAAACGTAATCTTCCCATTCGAAACATCACCTTCCTGTGTAATCATACCCCCAGAATTCCCAGCAAACGCCACATAACCTCCTTGAATATTTCTCACATTTGTTAAGAAGTTGAGATTCCCAGTAATATGACGAGAACATCCACTATCCATGATCTAGTTTTCACCAGAAATGGTCTTGGATGTACCCTACACACGAATGAAAATGATTAGTTCAAAAAGGCAGTCCAGGCCTCAGTCTTGGGCACCTTTTGGTTTCCTTGAGAAAAGTTAACTTTAGTTGCATTCAATTGTTGTTCAGCAACTTGAGAATAAGTTACTGGTTTCTTAGACTTTTGTCTTAGATACGCAGCTTGAACCACATTTGCATTAACATTTTTGCAAATTGGTTCGATTGGAATAAACTTAGGTTTAACGGAACCATGAGTTTCATTCACATGAACAACTTTTCGAGGATGTACATTCAAAAACATGATATGAGTATCATCAGCATACGACACAGGTCGTTTCAGAATCTCCTTTACCAAAGGAACCGGTTTGGAGTGGTCCTTGATAAAAGGATGAAGATTTTGATAGTTCTTCTGGCCACAATTTCTTACTACATGACCCTGTTGACCGCAAAGAAAACAACTTCGCATGTCAACATGATGATGTTGAACTTGTGATGGAATATGTGACACAGATGATGGATGATGACTCACATTTTTTGTCATGCTTTCAGCAAAATCATCAGATAAATCAGATTTCTTTTTCAAGTAGAAATCCAAATTTAAACAGTTTGAAAAACTTTTCAATGTATCTGTTCCAGTTGACTTCACAAATTGAACTTTCTTAGCTTGTTTTAAAACTTGTTTAGCTTGAGTCAATGGATCTGATGAAATTGATGGTTTTGCTTGAGCATACTGATGTTCAAGAGCATGAATTGTGGAAGTTTCATTGTTAAATACACTCTCAATCAGTTCAGGTTTAATGATACTTATTGGAATGTCTTTCTCAGTGAACATCATGTCCATTTCCTTTAACTTAAATACACGTGCAGGTGATGGCTTGAGAACATTAGGATTAATAAAACGCAACAAGTCCTCATCAGAAATTTTAGGTTTTTCTGGTTTCTTAGCCCTCACTGGTTTAACATGAACATCTTGTTTCATCTTAGTTGTGTGTGAACCATACACAGCCTCCTCAAATTCATGAGGTTCACAAAGTATGTGATTAGAACTTGGAATGTTCTTGTTCTTGTGTATAATTTCAGGTTCAAACACATCCTCAATGATAACTTTGTCAACATTTTCAACAAAAACTTTGTTGCTTTGAACATGAGGTTTCCGAGGAGCATATTGGGTTTTAACAGTTTCAGATTTAATGGGTTTAGGTTTTTTTGAAATCACAGGTTCTTTAATAATAACATCTTCCTTAGTTGGAGCAAAAGGATTTATTTTATAATCATTGTGAAATGGTGGAGGAATTTCAACAAAACCTATACCTTTCTTTGAATCCTTTTGTTTTCCAGAAACTTCAATAATTTCATTCAATAGAAAAGAAGAGTTTCAAAATTTTCCCAATTTGTTCTTTAACTCAAGAACCTCATTTTCAAGTTTGGTTATCTTTGACCTATGTTTCAAGATTTCTTGAAATTTTTGATCATTAATGGTCATTTTCACAGATAACCCAGCCTTAAGATCATGATAACTTATAGTCAAAGCCTCAATTTTCTCTCTTGAATTTATTTGAGAAGTCAAGGATTGCCTATAACTATCTTTTAGCGAAGAAAGTTCTCTCACTAAATTGTCATTGTGATTCTTTAAAGATTCTAACTTAGGTTTGTTAGATTCACATTCAGCACAATTTACTTTAACAGGTGATGTACCAGAGATAGAATGACTAACCTCATTGATCTTAGCCATGCATGTAAAGACTGTTGTAGGCTTGTCACATGAATCATCAGAATCCGATCCAGAGTCGTTATCAGAAGACACCTCACTTCCATGAAAATCTTGATTCAACCCGAACAGAGCCAAATTAGCTTGAGTATCATTGCACAGTAATCGTTGTGACCAATCATCTTCATTAGCTAACATTGCTTGTGACCCAGAACTTGATGGTTTCTTCTCAGCATTATTACCTCGTGGTGTTGAAGATTTTGAACTTTGACCACGAGGACCATTATACTCCTTTTTCGGGTTGTCACACTCTTTTGCAAAATGACCGAATTCTTGACAATTATAAATTTCACCTTTAACTTGTCGAATCCCAACTTCTTGTTTAGAGCAGGAAGATCTTTCCCGGTTATTTGCATGAATCTTTTCACCTTTCGAACAATCATTGCCATGTTCCACTTTAAATCCATAATTACTAAGTCGTCTGGATCAATCTGATCATAGTCTTCATCGGTCAGATCACTAGTGGCAATTTTACTACTCACCAGATTTTCATAATACGTCATGAAAACTGATAAGAAAGCAAAATTTTGTTCACCTTCTTTCATGTTGACATTCGGAGGTGATGAATATTGATTTGTCGAAGACGAACTTCCTGAACCAGCAGAAACATTTGGTGATCCAGAGTTACCAGCAGTATAAAAACATGCTCTAGGATCACTATAAATAGTTGTTTCATTTTCTCTTGCATTCTGTGTCAAAAAAGCAGTGATCGGTGAAATTGTTGAACTTAGAGGCATGCTACCACCATAGAAAGCAGGATCTTGACTTCCCTGTGATGATTTTTGACACTTGATATCATACTCACGAGCTTCAATCTTTTGTAAAAACTCACTTGCAGTCAAGTCTTCATTGAAATAACTGTTTTTTTTAATACCATTAGAAAAGTAGAGTACGAACTTGGTAATGCACTCTAAATAGTATCAATCTTATCAACTTCATATACCTCTAATTTCATTTTATCCATTTCTGCAATCAGATGATTGAATCTCATTGTCATTTCTTCAACCGTTTCACCTTTGAGTAAATTAAAGTTTCTGAATTGAAACTTAAGCATCACCTTTTTGCTTTCAGCTGTGTTTCCCATACTTCTCATTCGGATATGTTGAAACAAAGAAGCACAGATTTTTATACTACCTACTTGGTGAAAGATATTTTCAGGTAAAGCCATGGTTAGAGTAGAATAGGCTTTTGTTTCTATTTCTAATGCTTTCTTCTCTTCTTGTGAGTATTGAGATATGGCTTTAGGTGTGAATCCGATAGTCTCATCCCCAATCATAGGAACGGTATAGACTTCATCCAAACAGTATGAGCAATCAGGATGAACTGAACCTAGATGAGCACGAAACCGAGGTTCCCATTTTGCAAAGTCACTGAACTTCATCAATCTTGGATATTTCGAATGTGAACCAATCTCGGTATCGAGTTGCAACATTTGTTGCATCAACATGTTTTGAGACGTTAACGCATGCAAACCGGCCATTTCTGACAAGTTTCAAAGATTCAAGGGTGTAACGAATCAATCAATCTTAACAAATCTAAATGTAAATGTAACGAACTGTAAACAGTTGTAGCGAACTGTGAACAGTAGAATGACGAATCAAATCTTAACGAATCTAAGATTGATCAGATAGCGAATCAAGATTGAGTTTAACGAATCAATCTAACGAATTAGAAAGTCAACGAATTAGTTTTAACACTAAGTCAAACTAACGAATTGTCTAACGAAGCAGCTAGTGAATCGCTAAGAAAAACTTAGCGAAATAGATAACGAGTCGGCTACAATTGATTAGCGAATCAACTATAACGAATCAGGTTGTTACAAAGGTTTGTAACAAACTCTGGCACCTTATGCCACGTGGCAAAGGTTGTTATGACACAAATCCCAAAGTAACACGAATCAGTTAACCCAAATAACGAATTAGAGAACACGAATCAACTCTTGATGCGAACTGGCTAGAGAATCACTTGAAGTTTATAACGAATTGACGAATCAGAGTGATGGTCACATGAATGACATTTTTTTTAATTATTTAATTAAATTAAAATTACCTTTTGAATTAAATAAATTTTCTAACCGTCTAAATGCGTAAATACATTAATTACACACGACATATTGTATTATTGCTTCATAATACTCATACCTAGTCTAAAACATTATTCAGTAAAATGGCTGATCAAGTAAATCAAGATCCACCAGTTGCTGATCAAGGACAACAAGAAAAATCACCACAAGAGCAACCACCTCAATAGCAGCAGGACGATGTTATTTTATTACCCTATAACACAAAACACAACATCTGTACTTATATTGATCAAGATATTGCTGAAGTTGATGTATTCAGAGATATGTTAGCATTCTTACGACGCTCAGTGATACGTTATGCAATTACTGCTCGACCTAAAGTGTATCTGAGTATCATTAGGCAGTTTTGGGATACTGCTGAGGTTGTTGAGGTGGAGAATCACGTTCGTGGCACGATTAATCAGACTGTTATTAAAATTAATGTGGAAGTGATTCGCCATGTACTTCGTTTTGGTGATAATGATGACAACCCGAGTGAATTTGACAAACAGCTGATCAAGGGTTTGTTCACTCGTCTACGTTATGGTGGTGGTATTGATGAATCTATGCTGAACAAGAATGGGTTATGTCCACCATACAAGTATCTTCTTCATGTCCTGATTCATTGTATGAGTGGTCGTCAGGGTGGTTTTCATCAATGCAGAAGTAGTATACAGTCAGCTTTTGTTGCTCTTATCCTCAACTAGCCATTTAACTACTCTGAGCTAGTTTACGATCACCTGAAAGAACAAGTTCAGCAAACGTTTCAAAAGAAGAAATTTTTAATGTATCCTCGATTTCTACAGCTAATCATTCAAGACTTAATTCCCAATTTAGTTATTGATCCTACTCGGGTGAATGATGTGCTTCCTATGGAACACATGAAAGCTGATACTGTTCATAGGATGTTGGTTTACAGAAAGGAGAAGCCAAAGGATAAACGAATGATTAGTCATATAATTAATCCTGATTATGTATGTCCTTCTAATGAGCGTTGGATCCATGAAGATTCGGATTCCAAGCGTGAAGGGGGAGAAGGTCGGAACGATGATGATGGGAATGATGATGGAAATGATGGTGATAGTAGAGCTGGTGATGCTACTTTTCAAGAGCAACAAGATGCAGTAAATGCTGCATTAGCTGCCACCATTGCAGCTCAACAAGAACGAAAGAGAAAAGGGAAAGCGGTGGCAACTGGAGAGCCATCTAAGAAACGATGTGTGTCAGCTGGGGCTGGGGTAATTATTGGTGTACCACCACCTCGTCAATCAATGCCTCAACGCTCGGTAGTGCCGCCTACTACTAGCACTCCAATGCTTACATTGACGACGACGATGGTATCCCATGAAAGACTTGGCTTAATTCCGCAAATGGCGATATCTGAAATACCAAGGCCTCCTGCTACATTGTCCACCGTCCCTCCAACACCTTCTATGAGGCCTCCTCGTCCTCCAAGTGATTTCTCTTTTATAAGAATCACTCGACCTGAAGGACCGATCCAACATGTTCATCCCTCATTGTACAATTTGCAACCGAACCGTCAGACAGAGATGCTATTAATCTTCTTCATTTATATGAAAACCAAATGGCAGCTGACCGTCAGAATCAGGAACGACTTATGGAGAATCAAAGACGAATGATGGGTTATATTTCTTTCTGTAAAAAGGAGACTAAAGCACTACGTGCGATTATTGAGTCTCATGGGGTGAAAATGAAAGAACAAGAGGATCTAATCCTGCAGCTGACATGCAAAGAGGATGCCCTAAAGAAACTCAAAAATGATGATCAAGATCCTGACAAGTCTGGTGCAGGAGGTGAGCCTAAAAAAACGCACGGCTCATCTTCCGATGCTGGTACAAGTGGCGGTGAGGACTCGGGGAAACAGATTATTGTGTATCAGGATCCAACTGCTGCTAAGCCAATTGAAATAATAGCAGCCAACACTGTGATATTTATGGATGGATCGGGGGTGGTTAGAAGCGTGGTGAACAGGGATGAGATAGAGGTTGGTGAGTTCATTGATAGGTCTCTGAAACGAGAGCAGATTTCTATACTGCTTGGGTTGAATGATGAACAGTTGACCGTGTTAGAGACTGGGCCTGATGTCGAAGTGATGAATGAGGAAGGTATAACAGATGATCCGTCAATTGAAATGAATACGGAATTTATTTATGAAGACGAGGATGTTGACATGGAAGACGTTACTGCTGAGGAGTACCCTGACTTGTTTCAACACACGAACGTTTATCAAGGTGCTCAGTATTTGATGAACAGATGATTAAAGCGGCTGAAGATGATTTGGAAAAGACGTCTAAGGGAAAAAAGGTTGTGGACACTCGGTTCAGATCGATTGAGAACCCAACTGATGCTGATATTGCTAAGTGGTTCAACTACAAAGCAGCGGGTAAGATTATCAAGGCATATCTGTTTGTTGATCAAGAACGAAAAGACATAGCTGCCGCATGGGTCAAAGAAAACCAAGTGACTTCCTTCAAGACGGTATCCAAGGTACATGGTGATATCGTTTCATGGCTTTATGATTCCGAGCTTAAAGTATGTATAATTAAATGGAAGAAGGGGATCCAGTACTACGAAACGATAATGGACGATCTGACATTACCGCGGTGGGATGTTCGTACCCTCGCGCATCGTCCATTCATCAATCGTGGTCGCTACCGAATAGCTGAGTGGTTTTATCAACACTTACTGTTCGAGGTCAATCATGGCTTTAAGTTCTTCACGCCCTAGGTCCCGAGACGTAAGCCTATTGAAGAGATTGATCCAAGGACTGGCTGGAGGAAACTGGTTTTGAAGGTAAAGCCCCCAAAGACGATGAAGCGGGTACCTGTGAAGACGATGCCTCAACACATGCATCTCTCGTTCAACCGCTAGTATTATGACAATCGTACTGGCGAGGCTGTCATTGTACTTGGTAAAGGACTGAAGACTGAGCTCATCAAGATAATTAACCCGATGTGGTTGGTTAATTTATCTGAAACAGACAATGACGTGCTACACAAGAAACAGATTCTGATCGAGCGCAATGAAGACTACGACCTGGCTATGCAATTCCAGCGCGTTGTGAGTGTTTGTCATGAAAACGGAATTCATAGTTGCAGAGACTGGCAGTCCAAGCGCTTCAAGTAACTTAAAGACAAAGAGCTCAAGACGAGGGGGTGTTTGTTAGTGCACGGTTTTACGTCTTGAGTCTTTGAAATTATCGTTAATTTTTTTGTTTTATGTTTAATGTAATAAACATTTAAGTTATTCTCTAGTTCGTTAATTGTAATGTCTTGTTCGCTAAGATTGTGTAGCGAACTAAGAATTAAGGTTATTTCGTCCTGATTCGTTAGGGGATGTTAACGAATCAGGGGATGATTCGTTAAGTTAATTGAGTTATTAATGTATGTAACGAAGTAGTGTCTGGTTCGCTAGGGAATGTTAGCGAACCAGACTTATCTTCTATATATAGTGAACACTGTTCACGTTCAAGTTAAGTTTTTGAGAGTTAATTAACGAAACCCTGTCCAATCCTCTCTCGATCTTCATCCTAATATTATACAACTACTTATATAGAAATACTGATAATACATATACAACACTTAATCATACGTAATTATGAGCTAGATCTATAGTAAGGTATTAATCGTATACACACAGATCCGAGATCTGTTAATTGTTATTGAATTGATACACAGAGGGTTACAACAAGTAGTATCAGTGATTTCGGGGCTCAAATTACACTTGATTTGGTGGTTATTTAGAGTATTGACCATTTAATTTGTTTTTAATATCAATAGTGTTTTGTTCTGTTTGATTTTGGATCAATTAGAGATGGATTGATTGATTTATAGTTGGTTTGGATTAGATTTGGATTGTTTAAAGTATTGGAAAGGTTTTGTGAATTGGAATTGAGGTTTGGATTGGTTTTGGATTGAATCGATATTGATTTCGTTGATTATCGAAACAGGGTCGATGTTTTGGAATAATTAAGCTGGTAATTTGAGTTAATTGGTTACGAGGTTTGGTGTATTGGATTCGCGATCGTGTTACGAGTGTTTTGGTAGGTAATTTGTGAGTTTTGGTTAAGAATCTAGATTGTATTACGGATTTTAAGCTTCTGGGTTTTTGGGTTGGTGTTCTTCATTTCTAGAAAATCTGGAAATTTTCTTTGAAGATTTGAAGATGAACATGATTCGTTATCATCTTTATGTTGATTCTCTATCCTGTTCACTTTGATTCTCTCATTAAGTTCGTCAATTAATTGTAGAAACCCGTCATGGATCTAGCCGCTAATACGATACATCGATTATGCATGAGATCTAAACGTTAAATTATTACTTTATTGATAAATATGGATAAATTACATAATAACTTATGGAGAACCTCACATCTCTCATGTGTGTGAACTCACTAAATATGTACCCCTACAAATGAGCATGGATATGCCTATTTATAGGCCAAGCACCAATTCGTTAATTTAGGCTAATTTGTTATATCTTCATAACGAATTAGACTCCATTCGTTATGATTCCATAACGAATGATGATAACTTAACGAACCAGCCTCCATTCGTTATATTACATAACGAATAAGCTTATAAACTTAACGAACTAGCCTAGATCACTAACGAATGGACCTCATTCGCTATACAAACCATAGCGAATGGGCTATTTACAATAAATATTCAATCTAGACTATGTATACATTATTCGAAAATTACGGACAACAATTTCGTGCACTAACATAAATCCTAGTTTATATATAATTAGAATTTTCTATGAATTTTTGTTTTTTCTTTTAAAACTATTCAACATTCAATTTAATTATTCAAAGTTTTAACAAAACTGCTACTTTTCGTACAACACAAAGTAGTTCAAAGCGGTACAATAGCCGTTCTGCACAATTATTTAAAAGTTCAACCAGACAACACTTACCGACTCAGAGTTTCTTACATAAATAGACATTTTACTAGTTCAACACTTACTAGAACAAGGTTTCAAAACAATCCCAACTCCAATTTCGTTTACTAAAAATGACTTGTTTTTTAGCTAACTACAAGTTGTCATGTATCCCACTCATAAGATCTCTCTCTCTCTCTCTCTCTCTCTCTCTTTACTTTTTTCAGTTTCTCATTTATAAATAGAAAATATGACAGTATTATAAAATTCCGAATGCACCAATGTGTTTTCATAATTTTTATTTACGTTTCTTTGGGAGCTTCATTACATGTTATTATGTATAAATTATCTAAAGACTTATGTACAAATTGTTAAAGCTATATACATAAATTACTTGTTTTAGAATGTTATACTATGGCCTCTCAAAAATTTACAATACATCACCATGTACTTTTCCATATGCTTTTTAATCGTGAGTTTACGTAAAGGTTTTTATTTTTTTATAAAGTTTCTAACACATTAAATATTTCACAGTTTAGTGTGCCGCAACGCACGCGGGGTTTCATACCAGTATACCTATACATACATTTAAAAGTGGACAAACAAGTTTTTCTTAAAATGAGATGACTAATTATTACACTTACAAATAAAGAAGGGAGCAAACAAACGTTTTTTTACATATAAAGAAGGGAACAAACAAACGTTTTTAGAATGATGACTTATTATTACAAGTGAACTGAAATCTTTTATTCAAACTGTGTATTTTGATAAACAACCAACACCAAAAACAAAGCGGCAAACACACCCACACATTACATCCATAACCAGGAGAGTAGCGCAACAATCATAAACGAAGAACCAAACTACAAGAAATCAAAATTACACCAATTTAACCAATCTGCTAAACCATACTTGGATCTATTTTTTAAAAGCATAAAAACCAAGAGCTTTAATATCTCCAATAAATCAATAATCTTTTCTACTTTCACCTCCTTACCTTCAAAAACCTTTACATTTCTCGCTTTCCAAATTCTCTAACAAGTAGTAATAATAATCCCGTGAAACACCTCTTTCTCGGCCTCACCAAGATTGAAAATTCTCCAACAAGTAATAATAAGGATCCCTTGATATAGCCTGCTTTGTGTTTTTTTTCTTCTCTCTCTCTCTCTCTTTTTCTTTTAAGAAAAAACCGCATAAGTCAAAACATGAAAACACGCTAAAAGGTTATATGATCGTAACTAGTTTTAGAGCCCGTGTCACTCACGGGATGATCAAATTTAAAATTAAAGTAAAGCAAATAATTACATTATGTATATGAAAAAATGTATTACATCTATACTTGTATCTATACTATGTACATAAATTGATTTTATTTATATCACAAAATGATTTAATTTTTTTAATGAACTTAACAAAAAAATGCACGTGCCAAAACGTACCCTAGAACACTCTTTCTATTGAAAATTTCATTTTCAGCGTCATATATGTATAATTGAAAGAATTTTGGTTATGAACCAATTTCAGGAATAAGACTTCTTATACAATAATAGTTCTAACCACTTATCCTAAATACAAAATGAGTGTTACCTTTATTGATATATTTATCAATTTACCACCCATAAAAAATGAGAACATTAAATTGTAATGACGGATGTTCTTCAAAAACTATGTTCTTCTTAGCTACACTGATGTATATAAAATTATATATATTTTAAGCATCAAATAATCTCTAAAAAACTGCAACTTCTATCAAATAACATAGCACAAATAGCTACTTATCATAATAAAATGTAATTTCAGGAAGCCTCAAACGAAGAAACAAGCGAAAAGACGAAGAAAAACGAAAGAAAAACAAGAAGCACGCCCCCATGCTTCTGGATACAAGAAAAGACATAAAAAATAAAGATTTTAAGCACATGTTAATAAAAGCACAGGGCCGTGCCTCCTTGGACACGGGGTGGTGGTCACCTCCAGATATAGACAAAGGATTTGAAGCACATATCAATAAAAGCATGGGGGCGTGCCTATGAAAGCACACCCCCGTGGTGAGTCATCATGTACGATTTGACAACATGCAACTGGGACACGTAGACACGGGGCCGTGCTTTTTTCCTCCAGACAACCTATAAATAGTGGCTCTTGTGTCATTTGAAAAGTGTACTTAAAGTAGAGTTCTATACGGTTTACACATATAAAAACACCCACATCACACTCATATTGAAGATCTAGTGAGGAGTTTGAAGGCTTGGAGGCTATCATCATCATCCATCATCACCAACACCATCATAATCCATCATTAAGAAAGGAGGATCATCCACATTTGGTTAGCTTATTCTAGTTTAATCATGTGTTTGTTTTCATCATCTCTTTTTATGTTCATAACAATGCTCATTATGAGCTAAACTTCATTTACCAACTATAGTCTATGAAGAAGCTTTGTTTTACTTGATGATTATGTGAAACTTGTGGTTTAGTTTCGTATAGTACATGGTTATATTGCAATCATCCATTGATGAAGAATGTTTTATCACTTTAATTAAGCACATCAAGGTTGATGATTCATAATCATTCATGGTAACTTATGTTCTTGGAAACTAGAAATGGTAAAAAGAATACTTTGATACTTTATTCAAGATAAAACATGGATCCTTATGTTGTACTTAGAAATGATGAGATATAGGCTATGATCTATTTCTCTAGTTTTGGTAATTCTGAAATAACATTGTTAACACGATTGCTTAGGTTGTCATGCTAGTGAAAGAAATCATATGTTAATGGAATGTGTAACTATAATCTAATTAAATCAACCGAGGGGAGGTTGTGTGAGTTAACTACAACCACTCGAAGTTGTTAGGATTGGTATTTGATAAATCGAAGTCAAGCCTAATCGTTCTACTATACCAAACTGCATGTCTACTTAAATTGACATTCTCGTGGTAGCATGACATTAGGAAAGGATGAACTTTTAAATGCGCATGCTACTTTCTTTTATGTCATAGAAAATGTTCACTTAGAAATGAGGGACTATTCTATCATATACTATTAGGACAAGTTTATCACATGTCTATTTAATAATCATCAAGGAAAAATGGAGTTGGTTCTTGATATTAGATGGTAAACCTTCATATAATTGAATCACTCATTTAGAAACTCTCTTCTTGTCACCTATACATTATATATATAAGTATCTATATTTTATAAAAAGTTTAAAAATTATCCCCAAAATGATTAAAACCTCCGATTAAAGTAAGACGACGATTCATTATTAGAAACATTTGTGTCCACAGATCGATACTTGGTTCTTACCAATACTATTCTACATACACGATAGGTACACTTGTCTATTTTGTGTGTGTTCAGTCTTAGTATAAATCACATTTATAAATTTAAAACACGATCTTGTGCAAAACACAGCACCGCATCATACACCATGAAAAAGATTTAAATAAGTTTTATGGGACTTCTCAACTTTGTCATAATAACAACATAAAAAATAACATGTTAAACCATTCAATTTTGTGAATAATTTGTTTCATTTTAGCATAGTTTAGCATGGCATGTTTTCCATACAACGTTCTGATCACCATTGAAAGAAAAGTTAACGCTGACAAAAATATTTTAAATTTGATAAAAGTTAGAAGCATTGATAGGCCTAAGGGTGACATGTCAAAAGTGTTCACAATCTTTTCTTAAATTTTAATAGACGAGGGAAAAAATAGTCAATTTGCCAAAACCCGAACCTTTTGATTATTTCCAAAACCGCCCTTATTTGAAACCCGAATCATGTTTAAAATTCTAATTTTCATCTATTTGTCATTTTCAAATCTCAAGTCAACAATTTGAACCCGTAACAAATTTAACGATAAATTTATTTGCATTCTCAAACTTTTAAAAATAATCAAATTTCTCATTTTTGACTCGTAACAAATTTTGACTTAAATGTAGTTAACTTGTACTAAACGATCCATTTACCAACTTTTGACACATAAAAATCAAATTTAAGTTTCACAAAAAACCTGAAACAATCATGATAAAATAAACTAAGAAATTAAATATGATAAATATTTTTATGTTTGAATGTGATTGATATATACTATCATTACATTTTAACATATATATATAGCTTAATAAATTAACCGAAAAAATAAATGGATAGATTTAAAACATATAGTTATTATTTATAAATTTATATGACAATTTACAGTAATAATAATAATAATAATAATAATAATAATAATAGATAAATGGATTGATTTTTAAAAAAATGGACCGTCTTTTAAGCATATATTTATAATTTAATGATTAAAAATATTACTTTGTAAAATAAAAGCATATTCAAGTTTTGTTTTTCTTTACAAACTTATACAATATACATAATACAATATGTTAATGATAACATTTGAAATTATATTCTTTTCAATCTTTGACAAACATGGTTTGTTGTTGATTTTTGGATTTCACTAAGTATTTTGGAATATATAGTAAAATAATATGTGTGTATTTATTTTTATAAAATTCTATAGATATAATATAAATAGAGTGTAAAAGGAAAGTGAGTAATTATGATATATTACATATATTAGGGTTAATTAAGATATTAGTTTTGGAGGAAAAAAAATTGTAAGAATTAACCAAAACATGACAAGTGTCCACAGTTATTTTACTTTATTAGAATATGGAGATGGAGATGTCATAAAACTGGATCCTTAATCTACCTGTACTAATAAAAGAAAATAATTTTGGATACATGACATTTTAAGGTTAATTCTCAATATCAAATTCCTGCCAAAATCACTTCTTTCCTATTGATGGAAAAGAAAAAAAAATCTTTGTTCTAAATATAGTATTGATTATAAATTCAACATACCGTATTAATTGGTCAATCTCCATTGATTAAATTATTAATGGCATAAATTATATTCTAAACATAATTAATATAATAATTACGAGTTATAAATATATTTTCTTTAAACTGAAATGTATATATAAAAGAGCTTATGTTTAAAGAGTACATTAACATTCAATTGTTTGATACGTCTTCATATTGAAAAAAAACTATAATAAATTTTATTAATCTTTTTTTACAAATATTTAGTCTTAAATATCATAGAAATATTTTTCATTTTTTATATTCATTATAAGAATATTGTGATAGTTGAACAACAGTGTGTTTATAAGGACAACATGAAAGCTGTTCAAAAAGAAAAACTTTGTGTCTTTTTTTGTCTATGGCCGGGTACAGAATGTATAACATTTTTGTGAAAAACTATTGGTACATATTTCAGATCGAAAGGCCTCATTGTTTTAAATGCTACTTCTAATGTCATTGCTTCATTATTGTATACCGATAGTAGAACAACACATTCTCGATTAAAAATTAAAATATATTTGATGATATTAAACGACTATATTTGTAATACATTTTTTTAATATAAAGAGATTTAATTATCATTTTTGTATTTGTATTAAATTATTTATTGTAATTTATACATTAATTTATCGCGTGTAATATACGGGTTTTTAAAGCTAGTAAAATACATATTGTAAAACGACACATTATATACAAACCGATGTTTGAATTTATTTATGTATGATGAAAGGATTGAAAGCTTATTTTGATTTTGAAAATGGTACATATTTTTGTTGGGTTTGGGGGTAGGCATGCTAACCACGTTATTCTTCATGTGCACATTTTTTTGTGCTCTTTATGTGATTGCTTTGCAATTTCCTTTAAAATGAATTATGCCGACATATATGCAGTATTTGTTTTTTTAAGTGATTGATATTGTATTTGTAACATCCTAATTTCAATAAGATTAATAAAGGAAATTCCGTTTATTTAATAAATTGTCGTGTATCGGTTTAGATAATAAACTAAAAGATGGTGGGCTTGGACCTTAGGGGATGGAATAAGAAATGGAATGGGCCTTAGGTCCATGGGCTTAAGGGAGTATAAATACCCCTTAAACCCTAAACCTTTCCATTTTTATCCATTCTCTACACCCTAGCCTACACCATCAAAAACACACACAAGACCATCCTTTAACCCGAGCCTAGATCCGAAGTTGAAAACCCGAGATTGTTGGTGCTAGATCATCGTGAAGAACCAAAACAACATCAAGGCTTAACCGTGTTCGTATTTCGACTCGTTTAAGGTATGTTTATGATTAGAGATCGTTCGTTTAGGTTCGGATTGGTTTGGGAAATCAGAGATTTGTTTTTGTGACAATCGTCAATTTCAGGTTAACCTCGTTAACTCAACTCCGTCAATTCGAACTTTAAGATCGTTGAATCTATAACGCACACTTCATTACATTTAAACTAGGGTTTAAATGACGCTTAACACTTACTACATGTATAGTCTTTCGGTATTTGCACCGAAACGCAAACGAGTTGACGCAAGCGATTGATAAATAAACGACAAACGTCAAAACACTAATTATGTGATTATTATGTGTTAGGTATATGTGTGTTACTTGATTGTTATGTGGAATGTTAAACAAGAAACAAGAACTAATTAGTTTAGGCTAGAGATGTAACACTTGAAAGATTAGGGACTAGAATGTAACTTGATTATCTATAAATATAACCTTAACACTAAACCCTAACTTATTATTATAAACCTACAACTCTAATCGGCCCTCCCCTTGCTCTTCTTGGCTGCCGTCCACTTTCACACACATATACACCATCAATTCAAGCCTTTGATTGAAGAACTAAGTGCTAGGAAGGTATATTTGATCATCCTTTACCTTCTTGTTGTTTGATTTTGATGTTTAATGGGTTAATTAAAAACCCTAGGCAGCCGATTTTCATGAGTATGTATGAGTTAACATGATGGTTGTTAAATTCATGATGATTGATAACTAGTATTGATGTTGTTGCTTGATTGATTGTTGTCCTTGATTTGAATTAGAACACAAACCCTAATCTTGTATGTATGGTGTGATTGATATGCATGGATAGTAGTTATAGTGTCTAGAGGGTTATATGGATGCATGATAGTTCATAGATTGTTATTATGTTGAGTTTTGATGTGAACAGATTCTGGACAGAATATATATACGATGTTTAACTGACTGTAACGAAGTGTAAACATGAAAATTGATTGAGATTGTGGGTACTGCAGTAAACTAGGTTGAGTCTAGTTTCTATGAAGTATAAATTCGTAATTTTTGGATAAGTGGAAGTATACTTTTATGATTTTACAAAAACGTGATGCAAAGCTGAGCTGTTAGACCTGCTGTTAGGTTATGTTGTAAATGTTATATCTCATGAACCACGAGACCAATTGGGTTGGTTCCACTTCTGGAAGTTGACTCACTGAGTTAGGAACCAAACCCAAGTGGTCTTGCATTTATTAGATTTTTCGTTTAACAGGAATTGCAAATAACATTCTGATGTGCATGAATCTGACTGATATAAGTTAGCTGTAATGTTTTGATCATTATGAGCAATCTATATGGAATAAAAATAAGATAAAATATGTTCTGGAAACCTAAGATATGTATGCTTCTGTGGTAATTTTTGGTGAATTAATTGAGACGTTATAATCGGTGAACTAGTGCAATCTTTCAAGTAGAAATTCTGTCATAACGAAACTAGCTGCTGAGTTGTGTAGGAATGCATGAAATATGATAGTTTTTATATAAATGTTGTATTTTGACCAAAATACCCTTGCGGGGAATAGTTGCTAGTTGATTGCCATGAATTGACCAAATTGCCCTTATGGGGAATAATGGTTAGTTAGTCTTTGTTTGTTGATCAAAATGCCCTTACGGGAATAATTGCTAATAAGTATGTTATTAATACATGATACGAAAGTAATTGCTCACCCACGTATCGTATCACAATTGTACTTGTTCAAGTCACAACACGATTCACAAACGAAACACGAAATCTGTTACGTGCATAGGTATTATGTGCCGAGTCTAGAGACTCGTTAAACGTTCCGATACTTAGAAAATCTCTTTGTTATTTTAGAACGCTAGAGAGTTTTCTACGACGCGCATCACTTGGTGATCTAGATCGGATATTCTTCGCAAACAGTGAGTTCACTTACCCCACTCTTAAACTGTTTTCAAACGTTTTTCACTTGGGGGAGATAACATACTCCGATAAACATATTTTCTGAGATAAACGCATATGAAAGATTTTGTTATAAATTATATATCACTTGTAAAGGCTAAGCGGCATACATAACATTTGAAGTCCCACACATCGGACCGGTTAATATTTGGAATAGCGAGTCACTTTTGGGTAGTACTACTGGGTTTGACAAACCCCACCCGACGCTAAGCTCAACTGGAGGTTGAGTGGGTGTAAATTTTGGCTAACACTTACCATGGTCTGGAGGACCTGGTGACGGGCACTTGATAAACAGTCAGCTTCGGTCGCTAACCACTTAGCGATACTTGTTGTATAGATTAGCTACCTATCGATATATAATTTGACATAACACTATCTGGTAATGCAAAACACTTAAACGCTGTAACGTGGTTACACACTTAAACGCTGTAACGTGGTTACACACTTAAACGCTGTAACGTGGTTACACACTTAAACGCTGTAACGTGGTTACACACTTAAACGCTGTAACGTGGTTACACACTTAAACGCTGTAACGTGGTTACACACTCAAACGTCGTAACGGGGTTACGCAACATTTAAACGTCGTAACGAGGTTACGCAAAACGCTAAACGATTTATCTTATTTTACTTGTGAACTCACCAACCTTGTGTTGACACTTTTAGTATGTTATTCTCAGGTAGCCGAGGCGGGCGCGCGGTTTAGGAGCATGCATTAATGAAAACACTTTTATTCTGCAAACTTAATTTTAACAGTTACATTGGTTTTAAGTCGTCCTGCGTGACGCAACTTTTGAATTAAGGTTTTACGCTTCCGCACTTACTTTCATTTAAACGTTTTTCTTTGGTTTGGTTATAACTAATGATTCCGATCCTGCCAGTTCACACCCTCTGACGGTAAAACTCCGTTAGTGGATTTTGAGGGTGTGACAGATTGGTATCAGAGCCATTGGTTATAGCGAACTAGAAGCTGCATGCATACTAGACTATAACCGCGACGACCCATTAGTTATAATGATACGCACTGCATAGGTTTGTGTAGTCTTTGTTGTCTTATCTCTTTACCTCTTTCACTCATACGCGCGCATACACGGCATACCTGTAGAGATGTCGACGCCATCCTCATCATCGTCCGATCTGATGACTCATGCTCACGGGAAGGAACCGCAATTACCTACCGCATTGCCACCCCGTGTAGTCCCGGAAGTCGAAGCTCCTGCACCGAAGAGGTACCGCCTATCCGGAGGCTTGTATGACAACGACGTTAGCTGGGAATGGTACCCCAACATGATCAGACGTATGGTCTACCGTGAACAAGTTCCCCCATTGCCTCACCCGAACCACCCTGCTTACCCTAACACTCTACCACTTATAACCGAACCTGTAGAGCGAGTTCTCGCAGCTATCGTTTCTTGTTTGGAGCGTGATGTGGGTTACATGCGCTACACGAGAGAAAATGTTTCCAGACTGTTTAAAGACGGAACCGAGACTCAGGAAGAGATTGCCCGCATGGCAGCGGCAATGAAAGATATGCAAGGGGCTAGTGATCAACAAATGAAGGTTATGATGAAGAAGATCCCGAAGAGGAGCCTGAGGAGAAACCTGAGGAAGATCCCGAGGAGGAACCCGAAGAGGAACCGGAGGAAGAACCGGCTGAGCCAGAGGCACACTCGGATGTGTCCTCAGGCGACGACATCTCGGGATGATAATACCTAGATGGCTGGAAGAAACGCTGGACACGGACGTGGTAACATCAGCATGACTGCAGCTGAACTCCAAACTCTGCTGAATGACCATGTGGCGGCCGCTTTAGCCGCACACGTTCAGAATCAAACTGGGGGTCCAAATGGAACATGTACCTTCAAGAACTACTTAGACTGCAAGCCCAGTACGTTTAAGGGCACTGAGGGAGCTATAGGCTTCCTGCGTTGGGCTGAGAAGGCCGAGTCGGCTTTTGAGATGTGTAACTGTCCCCCTGCCAGTAGGGTCAAATTCGCTGCTGGGACACTTGAGGATTCCGCCCTCACTTGGTGGAATTCGAACGTCCAGATCCTTGGATTGGAACTGGCTAACGCGATGAACTGGGAGGAGTTCAAAAACATGATGCGAGAGGAGTACTGTCCGAGGGAAGAAATTTCGAAGTTAGAGTCGGAGTTTTGGTCGTTGAAAATGGTGGGTTCAGAGATTGAAAGCTACACTACTCGTTCGCACGAGTTGGCAGTGATGTGTCCGCGGATGGTGGATCCGCCGAGCAAGAGAATAGAGATGTACATTGATGGGTTAGCACCACAGATTCAGGGTATGGTGACGTCTTCCAGACCAGCCACGATCCAACAAGCGATCCGTTTGGTTCACAAACTGACGGATCAGGCTGTGACCCAGGGTGCGTTACCACCGAGGGGTTCGACTGTTAAAGCCCGTGACAACCCGAGTAATGACCACGTCAGCAACAGTAACAACAACAGCAACCCGAACAGCGGGAAGAGAAAGTTTGACAACACCAGATCTTCATCCTCAAACCTCCCACCGCAACACCACTACCGTAAGCCCGAATTTACTCGGAGTTTCAACACTCAGAATCACAACAACAACAACAACAACGGTAGCGGGCAGGTTTCGAGCGGATATGCTGGGAAATATCCAAAGTGCAACAGGTGCAACTTTCATCATGTTGGTCAGTGTGACCGTGTCAAGTGTCAAAGATGCGGAAAGATAGGTCACCAAGCGAAGGAATGTAGAGGAGACCTTGCGGCGAAGGGTGCTCCTAAGCCACCGATGACGACTAAGGGATGTTTTGAATGTGGACAGGAAGGCCATTTCCGGAAGGATTGCCCCAAGCTGAAACATAATGACAACAATGGGGACAATGGAAGCGGCAGTAACGGTGGAGGAAATGGCAAAGGAAGAGCGTTTGTGATTGGATCGGGTCAAGCCCGCAGAGATCCGCATGTGGTGTCTGGTAAGTTCCCTGTAAACGACAGTTTTGCTTCTGTTTTGTTTGACACTGGAGCTGATAGGAGTTTTGTGTCAAAGGCCTTTAGCCAACTTTTAAACCTTACTCCAACCCCGTTAGACGCTAAGTTTCCTGTTGAATTATCTAACGGTAAAACTGTAGTAACAACTCATATACTTGCGGGATGTAAGTTGAAACTGTCAGGTCATGTCTTTGACATCGACCTTATTCCTTTTACGCTTAGTAGTTTCGATGTCGTTGTCGGCATGGACTGGTTATCCGAGAACCGAGCGGAGATTATATGCCATGATAAGATAGTCCATATTACCACCCCTTCTGGCGAGATCATTCCGGTCCGAGGCGAGAGAAGCGGCATGACCACCAGCGTCATTACCCTTATGAAGGCACAGAAGTATTTACGAAAGGGTCATCCGGCAATTTTGGCGCAGATTGTTGAGAAACCCGCGGAGGAGAAACGAATTGAAGACATACCGGTTGTGCGAGACTTCCCGGAGGATTTACCTGGACTCCCTCCTATTCGTCAAGTCGAATTTCAGATCGAGTTGACACCCGGTGCAGCACCCATAGCACGAGCCCCGTATCGACTCGCACCGGCGGAACTCCAGGAGTTGTCCACTCAGTTGCAAGATTTGTTGGATAAAGGTTTTATCCGACCTAGCTCATCGCCATGGGGAGCCCCTGTCTTGTTTGTCCGAAAGAAAGACGGGACTTTCCGAATGTGCATCGACTACCGGGAGTTGAACAAAGTGACGGTCAAGAACCGTTATCCTTTACCCCGAATTGATGATTTGTTTGACCAGCTTCAGGGATCGAGTTACTACTCGAAGATCGATCTACGATCCAGTTATCACCAGCTGAGAGTGCGCGAAGAAGATATTTCAAAGACGGCTTTCAGAACACGGTATGGTAACTACGAGTTTTCGGTTATGCCTTTTGGCCTAACCAACGCACCAGCCGTATTTATGGATCTCATGAATCGAGTATGCAAGGCGTACCTCGACAAGTTTGTGATTGTTTTCATTGATGATATTCTCGTCTACTCCAAGAACGAGACTGACCACGAAGAGCATTTAAGGATAATTCTGGAACTACTGAAGAAGGAACAACTGTATGCTAAACTCTCGAAATGTGAATTTTGGCTTCGCGAGGTTCACTTCTTAGGACATGTGATCATCGAGAATGGTATCCATGTCGATCCCGGTAAGGTAGAGGCCATCAAAAACTGGGAAGCACCTAAGACTCCGACTGAGGTGCGGCAATTCCTAGGACTGGCCGGCTACTACCAGCGTTTCATCGAGGGATTTTCAAAGATTGCTCAACCCCTCACTGCTTTGACTCACAAAAGGCACTAAGTACAACTGGGGTGACGCGCAAGAATCCGCTTTTCAACTGTTGAAAACCAAGCTTTGTAGCGCCCCTATTTTAGCCCTCCCCGAGGGAACGGAAAATTTTGAGGTACACTGTGACGCATCTATACAAGGTCTCGGTTGTGCAACTCGAGAAGGTTATAGCCTATGCCTCTCGACAACTACGGATTCACGAGAAGAACTACACGACTCATGATTTGGAACTCGGAGCTGTGGTATTTGCCCTAAAGATATGGAGGCATTACTTGTACGGTACCAAGTTTACCATATACACCGACCACAAGAGTCTCCAGCATATCTTCGATCAAAGGGAGCTGAACATGCGACAGCGTCGTTGGGTCGAGTTGCTTAAGGATTATGATTGTGCCATCAAGTACCACCCTGGCAAGGCCAATGTAGTGGCCGACGCACTCAGTAGAAAAGAAACCGATAAACCCAGACGAGTACGAGCATTGCAACTCACAATTCATGCTAGCTTACCCGACCAGATTCGCGATGCACAACTTGAAGCTTTGAAAGATGATAATCTTCCATCAGAACTCATGCGGGGCATGGACAAACAACTTGAAACCAAATCGAACGGGGTCCGATATTTTGAGAACCGGATTTGGGTTCCACGATACGGAGAGTTGAGAACTCTAGTGATGGACGAAGCTCATAAGTCCCGATATTCTATCCACCCTGGCTCAGATAAAATGTATCATGATTTAAAGGCACTTTACTGGTGGCCGAACATGAAAGCCGACATTGCCACCTACGTGAGCAAATGCTTGACTTGTGCCAGAGTCAAGATAGAATACCAGAAACCATCTGGTCTATTGCAACAACCGGAACTCCCAATGTGGAAATGGGAGCACATCTCAATGGACTTTATTACGGGTTTGCCTAAGACACCGACGGGATGCGATACCATCTGGGTGATCGTTGACCGGTTGACTAAATCGTCACACTTCCTAACAATTAAGGAAACAGACAAAATGGAAAGACTGACTCGCGTATACATGAAAGAAGTGGTGTCTAGACACGGAGTGCCTGTCTCGATCATTTCCGATCGAGATTCTCGTTTCACCTCGCACTTTTGGAAGTCGCTGCAAAGCGCACTGGGCACCCGTCTCGATATGAGTACAGCATACCATCCTCAGACGGATGGGCAAAGTGAACGGACTATTCAGACCCAGGAGGACATGTTGCGTGCATGCGTGTTGGATTTCGGAAAAAGTTGGGAACCCCACTTACCTTTGGTAGAGTTTTCGTATAATAACAGCTACCACGCAAGTATTAACGCAGCACCGTTTGAAGCACTAGACGGACGGAAGTGTCGATCACCGCTCTGCTGGGCAGAGGTGGGTGACAGCCAAATCACTGGTCCAGAACTGGTACTCGAAACTTCGGAAAAGATTGTTCAAATCCGAAACCGCATGGCAGCAGCACGTGATCGCCAAAAGAGTTACGCCGACAAGCGCCGAAAACCTCTCGAATTTCAAGTGAACGATCGGGTGTTACTCAAAGTCTCACCTTGGAAAGGTGTGGTTCGCTTTGGTAAGCGAAACAAACTCAACCCACGGTATGTTGGTCCGTACCGGATAACTGAGCGCATTGGTCCGGTGGCGTACCGACTGGATCTACCAACAGAACTCAGTGGCGTATACGATGTATTCCACGTATCAAATTTGAAGAAATGCCTATCTGATGAAACCCAAGTAGTCCCTTTGGAGGAACTACAAGTCGATGAACAGTTACGGTTCATTGAGGAACCAGTCGAGGTTTTGGATTGGGAAACCAAAACGCTCAAACGCAGCAAAATTCCAATTGTTAAAGTTCGTTGGAACTCGAGACGTGGACCGGAGTTCACATGGGAACGCGAGGATCACATGATGAAAAAGTATCCTCACCTTTTTGAAGGGCTAACCAAACACCGGAAACCGCGAAACCCGGCAAACCGTCAAACATCACCGGAGGTATGAACTAAATTTCGGGACGAAATTTCTTTCTACTAGGGGATGATATGACAAACTGAAAATTTTTCTTACTTTTTCAGACACTCATCACGACTTGACTCAAATTTTCGGGACGAAAATTCTTTAACATGGGAATGATGTGACAATCGTCAATTTCAGGTTAACCTCGTTAACTCAACTCCGTTAATTCGAACTTTAAGATCGTTGAATCTATAACGCACACTTCATTACATTTAAACTAGGGTTTAAATGACGCTTAACACTTACTACATGTGTAGTCTTTCGGTATTTGCACCGAAACGCAAACGAGTTGACGCAAGCGATTGATAAATAAACGACAAACGTCAAAACACTAATTATGTGATTATTATGTGTTAGGTATATGTGTGTTACTTGATTGTTATGTGGAATGTTAAACAAGAAACAATAACTAATTAGTTTAGGCTAGAGATGTAACACTTGAAAGATTAGGGACTAGAATGTAACTTGATTATCTATAAATATAACCTTAACACTAAACCCTAACTTATTATTATAAACCTACAACTCTAATCGGCCCTCCCCTTGCTCTTCTTGGCTGCCGTCCACTTTCACACACATATACACCATCAATTCAAGCCTTTGATTGAAGAACTAAGTGCTAGGAAGGTATATTTGATCATCCTTTACCTTCTTGTTGTTTGATTTTGATGTTTAATGGGTTAATTAAAAACCCTAGGCAGCCGATTTTCATGAGTATGTATGAGTTAACATGATGGTTGTTAAATTCATGATGATTGATAACTAGTATTGATGTTGTTGCTTGATTGATTGTTGTCCTTGATTTGAATTAGAACACAAACCCTAATCTTGTATGTATGGTGTGATTGATATGCATGGATAGTAGTTATAGTGTCTAGAGGGTTATATGGATGCATGATAGTTCATAGATTGTTATTATGTTGAGTTTTGATGTGAACAGATTCTGGACAGAATATATATACGATGTTTAACTGACTGTAACGAAGTGTAAACGTGAAAATTGATTGAGATTGTGGGTACTGCAGTAAACTAGGTTGAGTCTAGTTTCTATGAAGTATAAATTCGTAATTTTTTGGATAAGTGGAAGTATACTTTTATGATTTTACAAAAACGTGATGCAAAGCTGAGCTGTTAGACCTGCTGTTAGGTTATGTTGTAAATGTTATATCTTATGAACCACGAGACCAATTGGGTTGGTTCCACTTCTGGAAGTTGACTCACTGAGTTAGGAACCAAACCCAAGTGGTCTTGCATTTATTAGATTTTTCGTTTAACAGGAATTTCAAATAACATTCTGATGTGCATGAATCTGACTGATATAAGTTAGCTGTAATGTTTTGATCATTATGAGCAATCTATATGGAATAAAAATAAGATAAAATATGTTCTGGAAACCTAAGATATGTATGCTTCTGTGGTAATTTTTGGTGAATTAATTGAGACGTTATAATCGGTGAACTAGTGCAATCTTTCAAGTAGAAATTCTGTCATAACGAAACTAGCTGCTGAGTTGTGTAGGAATGCATGAAATATGATAGTTTTTATATAAATGTTGTATTTTGACCAAAATACCCTTGCGGGGAATAGTTGCTAGTTGATTGCCATGAATTGACCAAATTGCCCTTATGCGGAATAATGGTTAGTTAGTCTTTGTTTGTTGATCAAAATGCCCTTCCGGGAATAATTGCTAATAAGTATGTTATTAATACATGATACGAAAGTAATTGCTCACCCACGTATCGTATCACAATTGTACTTGTTCAAGTCACACACGATTCACAAACGAAACACGAAATCTGTTACGTGCATAGGTATTATGTGCCGAGTCTAGAGACTCGTTAAACGTTCCGATACTTAGAAAATCTCTTTGTTATTTTAGAACGCTAGAGAGTTTTCTACGACGCGCATCACTTGGTGATCTAGATCGGATATTCTTCGCAAACAGTGAGTTCACTTACCCCACTCTTAAACTGTTTTCAAACGTTTTTCACTTGGGGGAGATAACATACTCCGATAAACATATTTTCTGAGATAAACGCATATGAAAGATTTTGTTATAAATTATATATCACTTGTAAAGGCTAAGCGGCATACATAACATTTGAAGTCCCACACATCGGACCGGTTAATATTTGGAATAGCGAGTCACTTTTGGGTAGTACTACTGGTTTGACAAACCCCACCCGACGCTAAGCTCAACTGGAGGTTGAGTGGGTGTAAATTTTGGCTAACACTTACCATGGTCTGGAGGACCTGGTGACGGGCACTTGATAAACAGTCAGCTTCGGTCGCTAACCACTTAGCGATACTTGTTGTATAGATTAGCTACCTATCGATATATAATTTGACATAACACTATCTGGTAATGCAAAACACTTAAACGCTGTAACGTGGTTACACACTTAAACGCTGTAACGTGGTTAACACACTTAAACGCTGTAACGTGGTTACACACTTAAACGCTGTAACGTGGTTACACACTTAAACGCTGTAACGTGGTACACACTTAAACGCTGTAACGTGGTTACACACTCAAACGTCGTAACGGGGTTACGCAACATTTAAACGTCGTAACGAGGTTACGCAAAACGCTAAACGATTTATCTTATTTTACTTGTGAACTCACCAACCTTGTGTTGACACTTTTAGTATGTTATTCTCAGGTAGCCGAGGCGGGCGCGCGGTTTAGGAGCATGCATTAATGAAAACACTTTTATTCTGCAAACTTAATTTTAACAGTTACATTGGTTTTAAGTCGTCCTGCGTGACGCAACTTTTGAATTAAGGTTTTACGCTTCCGCACTTACTTTCATTTAAACGTTTTTCTTTGGTTTGGTTATACTAATGATTCCGATCCTGCCAGTTCACACCCTCTGACGGTAAAACTCCGTTAGTGGATTTTGAGGGTGTGACAGATTGGTATCAGAGCCATTGGTTATAGCGAACTAGAAGCTGCATGCATACTAGACTATAACCGCGACGACCCATTAGTTATAATGATACGCACTGCATAGGTTTGTGTAGTCTTTGTTGTCTTATCTCTTTACCTCTTTCACTCATACGCGCGCATACACGGCATACCTGTAGAGATGTCGACGCCATCCTCATCATCGTCCGATCTGATGACTCATGCTCACGGGAAGGAACCGCAATTACCTACCGCATTGCCACCCCGTGTAGTCCCGGAAGTCGAAGCTCCTGCACCGAAGAGGTACCCGCCTATCCGGAGGCTTGTATGACAACGACGTTAGCTGGGAATGGTACCCCAACATGATCAGACGTATGGTCTACCGTGAACAAGTTCCCCCATTGCCTCACCCGAACCACCCTGCTTACCCTAACACTCTACCACTTATAACCGAACCTGTAGAGCGAGTTCTCGCAGCTATCGTTTCTTGTTTGGAGCGTGATGTGGGTTACATGCGCTACACGAGAGAAAATGTTTCCAGACTGTTAAAGACGGAACCGAGACTCAGGAAGAGATTGCCCGCATGGCAGCGGCAATGAAAGATATGCAAGGGCTAGTGATCAACAAATGAAGGTTATGATGAAGAAGATCCCGAAGAGGAGCCTGAGGAGAAACCTGAGGAAGATCCCGAGGAGGAACCCGAAGAGGAACCGGAGGAAGAACCGGCTGAGCCAGAGGCACACTCGGATGTGTCCTCAGGCGACGACATCTCGGGATGATAATACCTAGATGGCTGGAAGAAAACGCTGGACACGGACGTGGTAACATCAGCATGACTGCAGCTGAACTCCAAACTCTGCTGAATGACCATGTGGCGGCCGCTTTAGCCGCACACGTTCAGAATCAAACTGGGGGTCCAAATGGAACATGTACCTTCAAGAACTACTTAGACTGCAAGCCCAGTACGTTTAAGGGCACTGAGGGAGCTATAGGCTTCCTGCGTTGGGCTGAGAAGGCCGAGTCGGCTTTTGAGATGTGTAACTGTCCCCCTGCCAGTAGGGTCAAATTCGCTGCTGGGACACTTGAGGATTCCGCCCTCACTTGGTGGAATTCGAACGTCCAGATCCTTGGATTGGAACTGGCTAACGCGATGAACTGGGAGGAGTTCAAAAACATGATGCGAGAGGAGTACTGTCCGAGGGAAGAAATTTCGAAGTTAGAGTCGGAGTTTTGGTCGTTGAAAATGGTGGGTTCAGAGATTGAAAGCTACACTACTCGTTCGCACGAGTTGGCAGTGATGTGTCCGCGGATGGTGGATCCGCCGAGCAAGAGAATAGAGATGTACATTGATGGGTTAGCACCACAGATTCAGGGTATGGTGACGTCTTCCAGACCAGCCACGATCCAACAAGCGATCCGTTTGGCTCACAAACTGACGGATCAGGCTGTGACCCAGGTGCGTTACCACCGAGGGGTTCGACTGTTAAAGCCCGTGACAACCCGAGTAATGACCACGTCAGCAACAGTAACAACAACAGCAACCCGAACAGCGGGAAGAGAAAGTTTGACAACACCAGATCTTCATCCTCAAACCTCCCACCGCAACACCACTACCGTAAGCCCGAATTTACTCGGAGTTTCAACACTCAGAATCACAACAACAACAACAACAACGGTAGCGGGCAGGTTTCGAGCGGATATGCTGGGAAATATCCAAAGTGCAACAGGTGCAACTTTCATCATGTTGGTCAGTGTGACCGTGTCAAGTGTCAAAGATGCGGAAAGATAGGTCACCAAGCGAAGGAATGTAGAGGAGACCTTGCGGCGAAGGGTGCTCCTAAGCCACCGATGACGACTAAGGGATGTTTTGAATGTGGACAGGAAGGCCATTTCCGGAAGGATTGCCCCAAGCTGAAACATAATGACAACAATGGGGACAATGGAAGCGGCAGTAACGGTGGAGGAAATGGCAAAGGAAGAGCGTTTGTGATTGGATCGGGTCAAGCCCGCAGAGATCCGCATGTGGTGTCTGGTAAGTTCCCTGTAAACGACAGTTTTGCTTCTGTTTTGTTTGACACTGGAGCTGATAGGAGTTTTGTGTCAAAGGCCTTTAGCCAACTTTTAAACCTTACTCCAACCCCGTTAGACGCTAAGTTTCCTGTTGAATTATCTAACGGTAAAACTGTAGTAACAACTCATATACTTGCGGGATGTAAGTTGAAACTGTCAGGTCATGTCTTTGACATCGACCTTATTCCTTTTACGCTTAGTAGTTTCGATGTCGTTGTCGGCATGGACTGGTTATCCGAGAACCGAGCGGAGATTATATGCCATGATAAGATAGTCCATATTACCACCCCTTCTGGCGAGATCATTCCGGTCCGAGGCGAGAGAAGCGGCATGACCACCAGCGTCATTACCCTTATGAAGGCACAGAAGTATTTACGAAAGGGTCATCCGGCAATTTTGGCGCAGATTGTTGAGAAACCCGCGGAGGAGAAACGAATTGAAGACATACCGGTTGTGCGAGACTTCCCGGAAGTTTTCCCGGAGGATTTACCTGGACTCCCTCCTATTCGTCAAGTCGAATTTCAGATCGAGTTGACACCCGGTGCAGCACCCATAGCACGAGCCCCGTATCGACTCGCACCGGCGGAACTCCAGGAGTTGTCCACTCAGTTGCAAGATTTGTTGGATAAAGGTTTTATCCGACCTAGCTCATCGCCATGGGGAGCCCCTGTCTTGTTTGTCCGAAAGAAAGACGGGACTTTCCGAATGTGCATCGACTACCGGGAGTTGAACAAAGTGACGGTCAAGAACCGTTATCCTTTACCCCGAATTGATGATTTGTTTGACCAGCTTCAGGGATCGAGTTACTACTCGAAGATCGATCTACGATCCAGTTATCACCAGCTGAGAGTGCGCGAAGAAGATATTTCAAAGACGGCTTTCAGAACACGGTATGGTAACTACGAGTTTTCGGTTATGCCTTTTGGCCTAACCAACGCACCAGCCGTATTTATGGATCTCATGAATCGAGTATGCAAGGCGTACCTCGACAAGTTTGTGATTGTTTTCATTGATGATATTCTCGTCTACTCCAAGAACGAGACTGACCACGAAGAGCATTTAAGGATAATTCTGGAACTACTGAAGAAGGAACAACTGTATGCTAAACTCTCGAAATGTGAATTTTGGCTTCGCGAGGTTCACTTCTTAGGACATGTGATCATCGAGAATGGTATCCATGTCGATCCCGGTAAGGTAGAGGCCATCAAAAACTGGGAAGCACCTAAGACTCCGACTGAGGTGCGGCAATTCCTAGGACTGGCCGGCTACTACCAGCGTTTCATCGAGGGATTTTCAAAGATTGCTCAACCCCTCACTGCTTTGACTCACAAAAGGCACTAAGTACAACTGGGGTGACGCGCAAGAATCCGCTTTTCAACTGTTGAAAACCAAGCTTTGTAGCGCCCCTATTTTAGCCCTCCCCGAGGGAACGGAAAATTTTGAGGTACACTGTGACGCATCTATACAAGGTCTCGGTTGTGCAACTCGAGAAGGTTATAGCCTATGCCTCTCGACAACTACGGATTCACGAGAAGAACTACACGACTCATGATTTGGAACTCGGAGCTGTGGTATTTGCCCTAAAGATATGGAGGCATTACTTGTACGGTACCAAGTTTACCATATACACCGACCACAAGAGTCTCCAGCATATCTTCGATCAAAGGGAGCTGAACATGCGACAGCGTCGTTGGGTCGAGTTGCTTAAGGATTATGATTGTGCCATCAAGTACCACCCTGGCAAGGCCAATGTAGTGGCCGACGCACTCAGTAGAAAAGAAACCGATAAACCCAGACGAGTACGAGCATTGCAACTCACAATTCATGCTAGCTTACCCGACCAGATTCGCGATGCACAACTTGAAGCTTTGAAAGATGATAATCTTCCATCAGAACTCATGCGGGGCATGGACAAACAACTTGAAACCAAATCGAACGGGGTCCGATATTTTGAGAACCGGATTTGGGTTCCACGATACGGAGAGTTGAGAACTCTAGTGATGGACGAAGCTCATAAGTCCCGATATTCTATCCACCCTGGCTCAGATAAAATGTATCATGATTTAAAGGCACTTTACTGGTGGCCGAACATGAAAGCCGACATTGCCACCTACGTGAGCAAATGCTTGACTTGTGCCAGAGTCAAGATAGAATACCAGAAACCATCTGGTCTATTGCAACAACCGGAACTCCCAATGTGGAAATGGGAGCACATCTCAATGGACTTTATTACGGGTTTGCCTAAGACACCGACGGGATGCGATACCATCTGGGTGATCGTTGACCGGTTGACTAAATCGTCACACTTCCTAACAATTAAGGAAACAGACAAAATGGAAAGACTGACTCGCGTATACATGAAAGAAGTGGTGTCTAGACACGGAGTGCCTGTCTCGATCATTTCCGATCGAGATTCTCGTTTCACCTCGCACTTTTGGAAGTCGCTGCAAAGCGCACTGGGCACCCGTCTCGATATGAGTACAGCATACCATCCTCAGACGGATGGGCAAAGTGAACGGACTATTCAGACCCAGGAGGACATGTTGCGTGCATGCGTGTTGGATTTCGGAAAAAGTTGGGAACCCCACTTACCTTTGGTAGAGTTTTCGTATAATAACAGCTACCACGCAAGTATTAACGCAGCACCGTTTGAAGCACTAGACGGACGGAAGTGTCGATCACCGCTCTGCTGGGCAGAGGTGGGTGACAGCCAAATCACTGGTCCAGAACTGGTACTCGAAACTTCGGAAAAGATTGTTCAAATCCGAAACCGCATGGCAGCAGCACGTGATCGCCAAAAGAGTTACGCCGACAAGCGCCGAAAACCTCTCGAATTTCAAGTGAACGATCGGGTGTTACTCAAAGTCTCACCTTGGAAAGGTGTGGTTCGCTTTGGTAAGCGAAACAAACTCAACCCACGGTATGTTGGTCCGTACCGGATAACTGAGCGCATTGGTCCGGTGGCGTACCGACTGGATCTACCAACAGAACTCAGTGGCGTACACGATGTATTCCACGTATCAAATTTGAAGAAATGCCTATCTGATGAAACCCAAGTAGTCCCTTTGGAGGAACTACAAGTCGATGAACAGTTACGGTTCATTGAGGAACCAGTCGAGGTTTTGGATTGGGAAACCAAAACGCTCAAACGCAGCAAAATTCCAATTGTTAAAGTTCGTTGGAACTCGAGACGTGGACCGGAGTTCACATGGGAACGCGAGGATCACATGATGAAAAAGTATCCTCACCTTTTTGAAGGGCTAACCAAACACCGGAAACCGCGAAACCCGGCAAACCGTCAAACATCACCGGAGGTATGAACTAAATTTCGGGACGAAATTTCTTTCTACTAGGGGATGATATGACAAACTGAAAATTTTTCTTACTTTTTCAGACACTCATCACGACTTGACTCAAATTTTCGGGACGAAAATTCTTTAACATGGGAATGATGTGACAATCGTCAATTTCAGGTTAACCTCGTTAACTCAACTCCGTTAATTCGAACTTTAAGATCGTTGAATCTATAACGCACACTTCATTACATTTAAACTAGGGTTTAAATGACGCTTAACACTTACTACATGTGTAGTCTTTCGGTATTTGCACCGAAACGCAAACGAGTTGACGCAAGCGATTGATAAATAAACGACAAACGTCAAAACACTAATTATGTGATTATTATGTGTTAGGTATATGTGTGTTACTTGATTGTTATGTGGAATGTTAAACAAGAAACAATAACTAATTAGTTTAGGCTAGAGATGTAACACTTGAAAGATTAGGGACTAGAATGTAACTTGATTATCTATAAATATAACCTTAACACTAAACCCTAACTTATTATTATAAACCTACAACTCTAATCGGCCCTCCCCTTGCTCTTCTTGGCTGCCGTCCACTTTCACACACATATACACCATCAATTCAAGCCTTTGATTGAAGAACTAAGTGCTAGGAAGGTATATTTGATCATCCTTTACCTTCTTGTTGTTTGATTTTGATGTTTAATGGGTTAATTAAAAACCCTAGGCAGCCGATTTTCATGAGTATGTATGAGTTAACATGATGGTTGTTAAATTCATGATGATTGATAACTAGTATTGATGTTGTTGCTTGATTGATTGTTGTCCTTGATTTGAATTAGAACACAAACCCTAATCTTGTATGTATGGTGTGATTGATATGCATGGATAGTAGTTATAGTGTCTAGAGGGTTATATGGATGCATGATAGTTCATAGATTGTTATTATGTTGAGTTTTGATGTGAACAGATTCTGGACAGAATATATATACGATGTTTAACTGACTGTAACGAAGTGTAAACGTGAAAATTGATTGAGATTGTGGGTACTGCAGTAAACTAGGTGAGTCTAGTTTCTATGAAGTATAAATTCGTAATTTTTGGATAAGTGGAAGTATACTTTTATGATTTTACAAAAACGTGATGCAAAGCTGAGCTGTTAGACCTGCTGTTAGGTTATGTTGTAAATGTTATATCTCATGAACCACGAGACCAATTGGGTTGGTTCCACTTCTGGAAGTTGACTCACTGAGTTAGGAACCAAACCCAAGTGGTCTTGCATTTATTAGATTTTTCGTTTAACAGGAATTTCAAATAACATTCTGATGTGCATGAATCTGACTGATATAAGTTAGCTGTAATGTTTTGATCATTATGAGCAATCTATATGGAATAAAAATAAGATAAAATATGTTCTGGAAACCTAAGATATGTATGCTTCTGTGGTAATTTTTGGTGAATTAATTGAGACGTTATAATCGGTGAACTAGTGCAATCTTTCAAGTAGAAATTCTGTCATAACGAAACTAGCTGCTGAGTTGTGTAGGAATGCATGAAATATGATAGTTTTTATATAAATGTTGTATTTTGACCAAAATACCCTTGCGGGGAATAGTTGCTAGTTGATTGCCATGAATTGACCAAATTGCCCTTATGGGGAATAATGGTTAGTTAGTCTTTGTTTGTTGATCAAAATGCCCTTACGGGAATAATTGCTAATAAGTATGTTATTAATACATGATACGAAAGTAATTGCTCACCCACGTATCGTATCACAATTGTACTTGTTCAAGTCACACACGATTCACAAACGAAACACGAAATCTGTTACGTGCATAGGTATTATGTGCCGAGTCTAGAGACTCGTTAAACGTTCCGATACTTAGAAAATCTCTTTGTTATTTTAGAACGCTAGAGAGTTTTCTACGACGCGCATCACTTGGTGATCTAGATCGGATATTCTTCGCAAACAGTGAGTTCACTTACCCCACTCTTAAACTGTTTTCAAACGTTTTTCACTTGGGGGAGATAACATACTCCGATAAACATATTTTCTGAGATAAACGCATATGAAAGATTTTGTTATAAATTATATATCACTTGTAAAGGCTAAGCGGCATACATAACATTTGAAGTCCCACACATCGGACCGGTTAATATTTGGAATAGCGAGTCACTTTTGGGTAGTACTACTGGGTTTGACAAACCCCACCCGACGCTAAGCTCAACTGGAGGTTGAGTGGGTGTAAATTTTGGCTAACACTTACCATGGTCTGGAGGACCTGGTGACGGGCACTTGATAAACAGTCAGCTTCGGTCGCTAACCACTTAGCGATACTTGTTGTATAGATTAGCTACCTATCGATATATAATTTGACATAACACTATCTGGTAATGCAAAACACTTAAACGCTGTAACGTGGTTACACACTTAAACGCTGTAACGTGGTTACACACTTAAACGCTGTAACGTGGTTACACACTTAAACGCTGTAACGTGGTTACACACTTAAACGCTGTAACGTGGTTACACACTTAAACGCTGTAACGTGGTTACACACTCAAACGTCGTAACGGGGTTACGCAACATTTAAACGTCGTAACGAGGTTACGCAAAACGCTAAACGATTTATCTTATTTTACTTGTGAACTCACCAACCTTGTGTTGACACTTTTAGTATGTTATTCTCAGGTAGCCGAGGCGGGCGCGCGGTTTAGGAGCATGCATTAATGAAAACACTTTTATTCTGCAAACTTAATTTTAACAGTTACATTGGTTTTAAGTCGTCCTGCGTGACGCAACTTTTGAATTAAGGTTTTACGCTTCCGCACTTACTTTCATTTAAACGTTTTTCTTTGGTTTGGTTATAACTAATGATTCCGATCCTGCCAGTTCACACCCTCTGACGGTAAAACTCCGTTAGTGGATTTTGAGGGTGTGACAGATTGGTATCAGAGCCATTGGTTATAGCGAACTAGAAGCTGCATGCATACTAGACTATAACCGCGACGACCCATTAGTTATAATGATACGCACTGCATAGGTTTGTGTAGTCTTTGTTGTCTTATCTCTTTACCTCTTTCACTCATACGCGCGCATACACGGCATACCTGTAGAGATGTCGACGCCATCCTCATCATCGTCCGATCTGATGACTCATGCTCACGGGAAGGAACCGCAATTACCTACCGCATTGCCACCCCCGTGTAGTCCCGGAAGTCGAAGCTCCTGCACCGAAGAGGTACCGCCTATCCGGAGGCTTGTATGACAACGACGTTAGCTGGGAATGGTACCCCAACATGATCAGACGTATGGTCTACCGTGAACAAGTTCCCCCATTGCCTCACCCGAACCACCCTGCTTACCCTAACACTCTACCACTTATAACCGAACCTGTAGAGCGAGTTCTCGCAGCTATCGTTTCTTGTTTGGAGCGTGATGTGGGTTACATGCGCTACACGAGAGAAAATGTTTCCAGACTGTTTAAAGACGGAACCGAGACTCAGGAAGAGATTGCCCGCATGGCAGCGGCAATGAAAGATATGCAAGGGGCTAGTGATCAACAAATGAAGGTTATGATGAAGAAGATCCCGAAGAGGAGCCTGAGGAGAAACCTGAGGAAGATCCCGAGGAGGAACCCGAAGAGGAACCGGAGGAAGAACCGGCTGAGCCAGAGGCACACTCGGATGTGTCCTCAGGCGACGACATCTCGGGATGATAATACCTAGATGGCTGGAAGAAACGCTGGACACGGACGTGGTAACATCAGCATGACTGCAGCTGAACTCCAAACTCTGCTGAATGACCATGTGGCGGCCGCTTTAGCCGCACACGTTCAGAATCAAACTGGGGGTCCAAATGGAACATGTACCTTCAAGAACTACTTAGACTGCAAGCCCAGTACGTTTAAGGGCACTGAGGGAGCTATAGGCTTCCTGCGTTGGGCTGAGAAGGCCGAGTCGGCTTTTGAGATGTGTAACTGTCCCCCTGCCAGTAGGGTCAAATTCGCTGCTGGGACACTTGAGGATTCCGCCCTCACTTGGTGGAATTCGAACGTCCAGATCCTTGGATTGGAACTGGCTAACGCGATGAACTGGGAGGAGTTCAAAAACATGATGCGAGAGGAGTACTGTCCGAGGGAAGAAATTTCGAAGTTAGAGTCGGAGTTTTGGTCGTTGAAAATGGTGGGTTCAGAGATTGAAAGCTACACTACTCGTTCGCACGAGTTGGCAGTGATGTGTCCGCGGATGGTGGATCCGCCGAGCAAGAGAATAGAGATGTACATTGATGGGTTAGCACCACAGATTCAGGGTATGGTGACGTCTTCCAGACCAGCCACGATCCAACAAGCGATCCGTTTGGCTCACAAACTGACGGATCAGGCTGTGACCCAGGGTGCGTTACCACCGAGGGGTTCGACTGTTAAAGCCCGTGACAACCCGAGTAATGACCACGTCAGCAACAGTAACAACAACAGCAACCCGAACAGCGGGAAGAGAAAGTTTGACAACACCAGATCTTCATCCTCAAACCTCCCACCGCAACACCACTACCGTAAGCCCGAATTTACTCGGAGTTTCAACACTCAGAATCACAACAACAACAACAACAACGGTAGCGGGCAGGTTTCGAGCGGATATGCTGGGAAATATCCAAAGTGCAACAGGTGCAACTTTCATCATGTTGGTCAGTGTGACCGTGTCAAGTGTCAAAGATGCGGAAAGATAGGTCACCAAGCGAAGGAATGTAGAGGAGACCTTGCGGCGAAGGGTGCTCCTAAGCCACCGATGACGACTAAGGGATGTTTTGAATGTGGACAGGAAGGCCATTTCCGGAAGGATTGCCCCAAGCTGAAACATAATGACAACAATGGGGACAATGGAAGCGGCAGTAACGGTGGAGGAAATGGCAAAGGAAGAGCGTTTGTGATTGGATCGGGTCAAGCCCGCAGAGATCCGCATGTGGTGTCTGGTAAGTTCCCTGTAAACGACAGTTTTGCTTCTGTTTTGTTTGACACTGGAGCTGATAGGAGTTTTGTGTCAAAGGCCTTTAGCCAACTTTTAAACCTTACTCCAACCCCGTTAGACGCTAAGTTTCCTGTTGAATTATCTAACGGTAAAACTGTAGTAACAACTCATATACTTGCGGGATGTAAGTTGAAACTGTCAGGTCATGTCTTTGACATCGACCTTATTCCTTTTACGCTTAGTAGTTTCGATGTCGTTGTCGGCATGGACTGGTTATCCGAGAACCGAGCGGAGATTATATGCCATGATAAGATAGTCCATATTACCACCCCTTCTGGCGAGATCATTCCGGTCCGAGGCGAGAGAAGCGGCATGACCACCAGCGTCATTACCCTTATGAAGGCACAGAAGTATTTACGAAAGGGTCATCCGGCAATTTTGGCGCAGATTGTTGAGAAACCCGCGGAGGAGAAACGAATTGAAGACATACCGGTTGTGCGAGACTTCCCGGAAGTTTTCCCGGAGGATTTACCTGGACTCCCTCCTATTCGTCAAGTCGAATTTCAGATCGAGTTGACACCCGGTGCAGCACCCATAGCACGAGCCCCGTATCGACTCGCACCGGCGGAACTCCAGGAGTTGTCCACTCAGTTGCAAGATTTGTTGGATAAAGGTTTTATCCGACCTAGCTCATCGCCATGGGGAGCCCCTGTCTTGTTTGTCCGAAAGAAAGACGGGACTTTCCGAATGTGCATCGACTACCGGGAGTTGAACAAAGTGACGGTCAAGAACCGTTATCCTTTACCCCGAATTGATGATTTGTTTGACCAGCTTCAGGGATCGAGTTACTACTCGAAGATCGATCTACGATCCAGTTATCACCAGCTGAGAGTGCGCGAAGAAGATATTTCAAAGACGGCTTTCAGAACACGGTATGGTAACTACGAGTTTTCGGTTATGCCTTTTGGCCTAACCAACGCACCAGCCGTATTTATGGATCTCATGAATCGAGTATGCAAGGCGTACCTCGACAAGTTTGTGATTGTTTTCATTGATGATATTCTCGTCTACTCCAAGAACGAGACTGACCACGAAGAGCATTTAAGGATAATTCTGGAACTACTGAAGAAGGAACAACTGTATGCTAAACTCTCGAAATGTGAATTTTGGCTTCGCGAGGTTCACTTCTTAGGACATGTGATCATCGAGAATGGTATCCATGTCGATCCCGGTAAGGTAGAGGCCATCAAAAACTGGGAAGCACCTAAGACTCCGACTGAGGTGCGGCAATTCCTAGGACTGGCCGGCTACTACCAGCGTTTCATCGAGGGATTTTCAAAGATTGCTCAACCCCTCACTGCTTTGACTCACAAAAGGCACTAAGTACAACTGGGGTGACGCGCAAGAATCCGCTTTTCAACTGTTGAAAACCAAGCTTTGTAGCGCCCCTATTTTAGCCCTCCCCGAGGGAACGGAAAATTTTGAGGTACACTGTGACGCATCTATACAAGGTCTCGGTTGTGCAACTCGAGAAGGTTATAGCCTATGCCTCTCGACAACTACGGATTCACGAGAAGAACTACACGACTCATGATTTGGAACTCGGAGCTGTGGTATTTGCCCTAAAGATATGGAGGCATTACTTGTACGGTACCAAGTTTACCATATACACCGACCACAAGAGTCTCCAGCATATCTTCGATCAAAGGGAGCTGAACATGCGACAGCGTCGTTGGGTCGAGTTGCTTAAGGATTATGATTGTGCCATCAAGTACCACCCTGGCAAGGCCAATGTAGTGGCCGACGCACTCAGTAGAAAAGAAACCGATAAACCCAGACGAGTACGAGCATTGCAACTCACAATTCATGCTAGCTTACCCGACCAGATTCGCGATGCACAACTTGAAGCTTTGAAAGATGATAATCTTCCATCAGAACTCATGCGGGGCATGGACAAACAACTTGAAACCAAATCGAACGGGGTCCGATATTTTGAGAACCGGATTTGGGTTCCACGATACGGAGAGTTGAGAACTCTAGTGATGGACGAAGCTCATAAGTCCCGATATTCTATCCACCCTGGCTCAGATAAAATGTATCATGATTTAAAGGCACTTTACTGGTGGCCGAACATGAAAGCCGACATTGCCACCTACGTGAGCAAATGCTTGACTTGTGCCAGAGTCAAGATAGAATACCAGAAACCATCTGGTCTATTGCAACAACCGGAACTCCCAATGTGGAAATGGGAGCACATCTCAATGGACTTTATTACGGGTTTGCCTAAGACACCGACGGGATGCGATACCATCTGGGTGATCGTTGACCGGTTGACTAAATCGTCACACTTCCTAACAATTAAGGAAACAGACAAAATGGAAAGACTGACTCGCGTATACATGAAAGAAGTGGTGTCTAGACACGGAGTGCCTGTCTCGATCATTTCCGATCGAGATTCTCGTTTCACCTCGCACTTTTGGAAGTCGCTGCAAAGCGCACTGGGCACCCGTCTCGATATGAGTACAGCATACCATCCTCAGACGGATGGGCAAAGTGAACGGACTATTCAGACCCAGGAGGACATGTTGCGTGCATGCGTGTTGGATTTCGGAAAAAGTTGGGAACCCCACTTACCTTTGGTAGAGTTTTCGTATAATAACAGCTACCACGCAAGTATTAACGCAGCACCGTTTGAAGCACTAGACGGACGGAAGTGTCGATCACCGCTCTGCTGGGCAGAGGTGGGTGACAGCCAAATCACTGGTCCAGAACTGGTACTCGAAACTTCGGAAAAGATTGTTCAAATCCGAAACCGCATGGCAGCAGCACGTGATCGCCAAAAGAGTTACGCCGACAAGCGCCGAAAACCTCTCGAATTTCAAGTGAACGATCGGGTGTTACTCAAAGTCTCACCTTGGAAAGGTGTGGTTCGCTTTGGTAAGCGAAACAAACTCAACCCACGGTATGTTGGTCCGTACCGGATAACTGAGCGCATTGGTCCGGTGGCGTACCGACTGGATCTACCAACAGAACTCAGTGGCGTACACGATGTATTCCACGTATCAAATTTGAAGAAATGCCTATCTGATGAAACCCAAGTAGTCCCTTTGGAGGAACTACAAGTCGATGAACAGTTACGGTTCATTGAGGAACCAGTCGAGGTTTTGGATTGGGAAACCAAAACGCTCAAACGCAGCAAAATTCCAATTGTTAAAGTTCGTTGGAACTCGAGACGTGGACCGGAGTTCACATGGGAACGCGAGGATCACATGATGAAAAAGTATCCTCACCTTTTTGAAGGGCTAACCAAACACCGGAAACCGCGAAACCCGGCAAACCGTCAAACATCACCGGAGGTATGAACTAAATTTCGGGACGAAATTTCTTTCTACTAGGGGATGATATGACAAACTGAAAATTTTTCTTACTTTTTCAGACACTCATCACGACTTGACTCAAATTTTCGGGACGAAAATTCTTTAACATGGGAATGATGTGACAATCGTCAATTTCAGGTTAACCTCGTTAACTCAACTCCGTTAATTCGAACTTTAAGATCGTTGAATCTATAACGCACACTTCATTACATTTAAACTAGGGTTTAAATGACGCTTAACACTTACTACATGTGTAGTCTTTCGGTATTTGCACCGAAACGCAAACGAGTTGACGCAAGCGATTGATAAATAAACGACAAACGTCAAAACACTAATTATGTGATTATTATGTGTTAGGTATATGTGTGTTACTTGATTGTTATGTGGAATGTTAAACAAGAAACAATAACTAATTAGTTTAGGCTAGAGATGTAACACTTGAAAGATTAGGGACTAGAATGTAACTTGATTATCTATAAATATAACCTTAACACTAAACCCTAACTTATTATTATAAACCTACAACTCTAATCGGCCCTCCCCTTGCTCTTCTTGGCTGCCGTCCACTTTCACACACATATACACCATCAATTCAAGCCTTTGATTGAAGAACTAAGTGCTAGGAAGGTATATTTGATCATCCTTTACCTTCTTGTTGTTTGATTTTGATGTTTAATGGGTTAATTAAAAACCCTAGGCAGCCGATTTTCATGAGTATGTATGAGTTAACATGATGGTTGTTAAATTCATGATGATTGATAACTAGTATTGATGTTGTTGCTTGATTGATTGTTGTCCTTGATTTGAATTAGAACACAAACCCTAATCTTGTATGTATGGTGTGATTGATATGCATGGATAGTAGTTATAGTGTCTAGAGGGTTATATGGATGCATGATAGTTCATAGATTGTTATTATGTTGAGTTTTGATGTGAACAGATTCTGGACAGAATATATATACGATGTTTAACTGACTGTAACGAAGTGTAAACGTGAAAATTGATTGAGATTGTGGGTACTGCAGTAAACTAGGTTGAGTCTAGTTTCTATGAAGTATAAATTCGTAATTTTTGGATAAGTGGAAGTATACTTTTATGATTTTACAAAAACGTGATGCAAAGCTGAGCTGTTAGACCTGCTGTTAGGTTATGTTGTAAATGTTATATCTCATGAACCACGAGACCAATTGGGTTGGTTCCACTTCTGGAAGTTGACTCACTGAGTTAGGAACCAAACCCAAGTGGTCTTGCATTTATTAGATTTTTCGTTTAACAGGAATTTCAAATAACATTCTGATGTGCATGAATCTGACTGATATAAGTTAGCTGTAATGTTTTGATCATTATGAGCAATCTATATGGAATAAAAATAAGATAAAATATGTTCTGGAAACCTAAGATATGTATGCTTCTGTGGTAATTTTTGGTGAATTAATTGAGACGTTATAATCGGTGAACTAGTGCAATCTTTCAAGTAGAAATTCTGTCATAACGAAACTAGCTGCTGAGTTGTGTAGGAATGCATGAAATATGATAGTTTTTATATAAATGTTGTATTTTGACCAAAATACCCTTGCGGGGAATAGTTGCTAGTTGATTGCCATGAATTGACCAAATTGCCCTTATGGGGAATAATGGTTAGTTAGTCTTTGTTTGTTGATCAAAATGCCCTTACGGGAATAATTGCTAATAAGTATGTTATTAATACATGATACGAAAGTAATTGCTCACCCACGTATCGTATCACAATTGTACTTGTTCAAGTCACACACGATTCACAAACGAAACACGAAATCTGTTACGTGCATAGGTATTATGTGCCGAGTCTAGAGACTCGTTAAACGTTCCGATACTTAGAAAATCTCTTTGTTATTTTAGAACGCTAGAGAGTTTTCTACGACGCGCATCACTTGGTGATCTAGATCGGATATTCTTCGCAAACAGTGAGTTCACTTACCCCACTCTTAAACTGTTTTCAAACGTTTTTCACTTGGGGGAGATAACATACTCCGATAAACATATTTTCTGAGATAAACGCATATGAAAGATTTTGTTATAAATTATATATCACTTGTAAAGGCTAATCGGCATACATAACATTTGAAGTCCCACACATCGGACCGGTTAATATTTGGAATAGCGAGTCACTTTTGGGTAGTACTACTGGGTTTGACAAACCCCACCCGACGCTAAGCTCAACTGGAGGTTGAGTGGGTGTAAATTTTGGCTAACACTTACCATGGTCTGGAGGACCTGGTGACGGGCACTTGATAAACAGTCAGCTTCGGTCGCGAACCACTTAGCGATACTTGTTGTATAGATTAGCTACCTATCGATATATAATTTGACATAACACTATCTGGTAATGCAAAACACTTAAACGCTGTAACGTGGTTACACACTTAAACGCTGTAACGTGGTTACACACTTAAACGCTGTAACGTGGTTACACACTTAAACGCTGTAACGTGGTTACACACTTAAACGCTGTAACGTGGTTACACACTTAAACGCTGTAACGTGGTTACACACTCAAACGTCGTAACGGGGTTACGCAACATTTAAACGTCGTAACGAGGTTACGCAAAACGCTAAACGATTTATCTTATTTTACTTGTGAACTCACCAACCTTGTGTTGACACTTTTAGTATGTTATTCTCAGGTAGCCGAGGCGGGCGCGCGGTTTAGGAGCATGAATTAATGAAAACACTTTTATTCTGCAAACTTAATTTTAACAGTTACATTGGTTTTAAGTCGTCCTGCGTGACGCAACTTTTGAATTAAGGTTTTACGCTTCCGCACTTACTTTCATTTAAACGTTTTTCTTTGGTTTGGTTATAACTAATGATTCCGATCCTGCCAGTTCACACCCTCTGACGGTAAAACTCCGTTAGTGGATTTTGAGGGTGTGACAGTTTTTGTATGTTGAAAACGAATCCAACACAACAAATAGAACTGAAATCCATTAACGTTTGATATGTTAATCGATAACCTAAAAGAACCCGTAACCTATATGCCTAAATCGCACCCCTTAAACACGAATATTTGGACGAACAAAGGGTTAGGGTTTGTAGGCGCTGTAATTTCGAATCCGTTGATACCTAAATCGTGTTTTTTGGTTAAGAAACGAAGGTTTAATCGCATATCTAAGGTCTGTTGACTGTTACTGTTCTTGATGATTTTTACTTTGACCCTTGAGTCAAAGTCTGGATAAGAACTATTGACGATTCGTTAAGGATGGGTGATTCGTTACGTGGTCATAACGAACGGGACTCATTCGTGTAACTTGATAACGAATGAGCCCTTAATTCGTTAACTACCCATTCGTTAAAAAAAGATAGTGAATCTGGTGATTCGTTATAGGCTCATTCGTTAAAGAAGATGACGGTGGGTGAATCGTTATAGGCTCATTTGTTAAATAAGATAACGAATCTGGAATGACGAATCAGATGGTAATAAGGGACGAATATGGATAAAGAACTAAGGAAGGTTATATAGCAAATTAGATAACGAATTAGGCTTAATACGTTATAGCAAATGAGTTAGTGAATTAGGAAATAATTTTAAATCCTAATGGAAAATGTGTTAAGACAGTTAATGGAAATAAAATTTTTCCAAGCTGACCTGGCAGCTTAACCACAGCCACGGGCTCTGCCCCTTTGACCCCACAAGGGGCTGCCGCCCCTAGAACCCCGCTGCTAGGGGCGCTGCCCCCGGACCCCCGTTCGTTGTGGGTTATGAATGAACTAGAAACACAATATAGATAGCGATAGTGGATTGATACGTGTAATCTTTATACAGTTAGCCGTGCGCAGCTCAAGAAAGGAATAACGATTAACGGTGAACGTAACCGTGTTCAGGTGAGTTTCTAGCCCCACTTCCTTGTTATGTTTTTGGGGCTGTGTGCATACTCGATGTGAAAGTTAATACACTTACCTTAAGTGGTAAGTGTATGCCTTGCATGATTTATGTATGATGATGTCTTGACGGTGCTTGAACGATCTTCGGATATTGCACGTACCGTTAGGAGGAAGTTAAATATATGATAAAATATAAGATGTGCAAATGATGCATGTATGAACATATATGATGTATGAATGATGAATGTATGAATGTATATGATGTATGTATGATATGATGATGGCACGTGAACGATCTTCGGATATTGCACGTGTTGTCATGGAAGGTATGTAGAGACAGGTATGGTACAGTTGCAGGAAACAAAGGGACCAGACCCTAATAATATCTGTGAGGATAGTGACCAGATCCTCAAAATATTTGTGATGGTGGGGACCAGACCCTTTATAATATATGTGATGGTGGGGACCAGACCCTTTATAATATCTGTGATGTTAGGGACCAGACCCTTATAATATCTGTGATGTTATAGGGCGGAAGGCTCTTTAAATAGGATGGATAGTTAAGTATGAAAAGTAAGTATGAATAATGTACACCCATTCGGACGTGTGTGCAAGTATGTGAACCGATTGTATGTTGTATGGTTAACTAGAACTCACTCAGCGTAGCTGACTTTTAGCATGCACGCAGGTGAGTAGGATGAGGCAGCTCGCTTGAAGGGGACACATGGCAATGATATGAAGATACTGGCATCTCAAGGAAGTGTTATGTTATTTTAAAGACAATGTTTTATGTTTAAACTACTTTGAATGTTTATTATGATGAGATTTGAAAGCTATGTAATATATTCTGGTTGAAGTTTTTATATTCCGCGAATGTCTTTATTAACTCTGATGACTAGAACTATGGGAATGAGTAAATCCAATGTCCAAATGTGAGGCATCGGTAACGGGGCCTTAAAAGTTGGTATCAGAGCAAAGTCTGAGAGATTTAAGCATCCTACATGCTTAGACTCGAACAGAGAATGAGATTTAAGTAAGAAAAGAAAGAAGATGTCAGTTTAAGATAGCCATGTGTCACTCAAGCAAGCTCAGTAAAGGTAAAGTGTATGGTTAAATGTGTATGTTAATGTTAGTTTAATTGCTAAAGAAAGAATATGTGAATGTTAGGGATAGGATTAATTGATTGTTTAATTGATTAACTGTTTAGAGTAGAATCATCACAAATAGACTCATAAGAGGAAGTGTATAGGACATGGAAAGTAACGTGATCAGCTAATCACAGCTGGCCACTGTTATTACCTGTTAACCTTACTATCCTTGTACTAAATAGTTCCTTGAATGATGATGTTTGTGTTTTCCTTTCCAGAATACGATGGCTGGATCTAGGGCAGTTGTTGGAGCAGGAGGCCGCACTAGACGTCGTGGCAGGCCTCGTTGTGTCCAACAGCCTTCGGTAGAAACAGCTTCCAACACCGGAGGTGAAGGAAGCGCAGCTGGAAGAAACCCTGACAACAATGAAGGGGTTCAACTCGATCCCTTAATCCAAGCAGCTATTGTCCATGCAGTAGCCACGGCTGTGAAAAACATGAATCCGGAAGGGTCTGCTGGAGGCCGTAAAAGAACAGCTGAAGGAGCGGGAGGAGGTGGTAGGAAAGATGATGAAGGAGAGAGGGAGGCTTCGAGCGTGGTAAGGTCTGTGAAAGTTGATGATAGGAAGAGGGGCCGAGGTGGTTGCAACTATAAGTCCTTCAAGGGTTGTGACCCACCGAAGCTCACTGGTTTGGGAGACACAAACGCTACCCTTCAATGGATAACCGCCATGGATAAAATTATCCGCATTAGAGAGTGTCATCTCGATCAAGCTGTCAGTTATGCCACCCAATCGTTTGAAGATGATGCGATGTATTGGTGGGAATCGGTTGAGCAAAGAAACCAAGTCATGCTAGACTAGTATAAATAGATGTTTTTATTCATTTGTCTTGTATGGAGTGTATTGTGTATTGATTGATATCTAGAGTTTTATCCCTATGAGTGTCTCCTCCCCGGGATGAACTCTCCCAAGGTGGCTGATATTTCTTGTGTATGCATGAATGTATGTATGAGTGGTTCATCTATATTAGAATCATTCGACTAATGATATCAAACTACCATTTTTATCTTGTTTATGTTTTGATTACATATATGTGTTCATCCTATTTTATTGATTATTATTAATCGAATCAGGCTCTTTTCCAATACATCTCATTCGTCCAAATATCATTCAAGAGGGAATATGTCACACCCCGACTTGGGTCCTAGGCGTGTGACCACAAGTTGGTACCTGTTTTGTAAATACATCGGAGTTGCGGGTTTTATTTCAGCAGAAGTCTTTAATATAATATTATTATCTTGAAAACTTATTAAGCTCTCGGGTTATAATACCCGTTCAATTGTTTCAAATACATTTCTTTAGAAAATATAACTCTTTGTAATATTTTGAAATAAAATATCTGAGCCATCAGATAGCATCTAATGACTATAACTCCAATCTTCTATTCCTTCTTGCTTGCCTGTTCTACCCTTTCTTGTTTCCCTGTAATCATGGGTGGGAAAAATACGTCAGCACAAAGCTGGTGAATAACGCTGACTCTAAAATCTCTTTTTTCAATACCTTTGTGAAACCAACAATAATACCTTTGTGACTACTCATTAGGCACCCAACTAAATTGGGATCAAATTACCCTAAGTACCATGTACATTTAATTATATACACAATAACATTTCTCTGAACAGTCCCGTAGACCTTCAGAGGCATGTTGATGATATGCATGGCCTCGAGGAACTCCGAGTCACCATGTATGTTTGGATTCAGACACATGTATACTCTTAATCAGAGTGTCCATTTCTTATTATTGTAACACAAAGTTTTAAACATTCAAACTCATTATAAAAGGTTTGGGGCGTATTCACCTTTTCTGTTTATAATCAGTTTCTGATGCTGATTACCGGCTTTTCATTTCCTTCTTCTTGTTTTGTTACCTCGGACCTATAGTACGAGAATAACCTTTATATAAATAACTAGATCATCGATCTAGCCTCAGACCTTTAGTCTGTTTTTGTATAGCGTTAACCTTGATAAAAACATATATTTATTCAAAACATTTGGACCTTTAATCCCTTTTTTATTTACCAATTATAGGCTACGTTTCTTCTTCAAGAAGAAACGTATATACTGAGTTTCTTCTTCAAGAAGAAACATTAATCAAACTATATTCTTTGAATACTGTATTTCTTAACAATAAAGAAATACTATTTTAGCTATAACCATTGCTTAAGAAAAGTTATATCATTCGTAATCATAAATCAAGGTTCGGCTATAACTCTGACTGTGGTCTAAGCCATTAATAATAATAAACTAATAACTTAGGCAGAAACCCTTACCTCGCACGGGTATTCGGAGTTAGATATTCCTAAGTTTATACGGCCAGCACTTCTACTCTCTATGCACGTTTCTCGAGGCGTTCTTGATTAACTCTTCTTGGCACGTAAATCGAGGCAATGTGTAAGTGTCGCCGGGTCGTGCACGTACTTCGAGACAAAAATGTCGGATTACGAGGTTCGGCATGCCAAACGATACTCGGCACGCAAAACAATGTAGAGAGTGTGTGATTCTAGAGAGAGAGTGGAGAGGTGTGCTGCAAATGAGCCGATCCCCCCTATTTATAGCAAATTTTGGATCCCATCGCGATACGCGATGGGCCCCTTTCTCATGGTCATCGCGCTACGCGATGACACATGTTATCAGACGTTGCCACGTGTCACCACGTGGCCTGACACGTGTCGCCACGTGGCCTGGCACGTCTGCCACGTGTCCCGGCCTGTTGCCACATGTCACCAGAGTGTGACACGTGTCCCTGAGTCATCACGGCTCATCGCGATACGCGATGGTCGTCTTCTTGGACTCATCTCGTAGCACGATGGGTCCCTGGATAATACTTTTTAGTTTTAGTCCCTCGTCTTTTGATAGCTTGTCATATCTGGGTCTAACTCTTGTTGTTCAAAAATACTAAGGCGGCGCTCAAGCGGCTCGCGGCGATGCGATCAAAGCGCCACATTGCGCACAATGCCCTTCGCCGTCGCCGTCGCCGTCGCCATCGCCATCGTCCTCGCCCTCGCCCGAGCGTGAGCACGTGCGCGTGCGCGTCGGGTGCTACGCACCCTCCGCTAGGACCACTTGGTGCATGATATTCATAAAATAATATTACTATGGAAAATCTCTTCTTTATAAAGAGCTTCCATTTCTTTACCACTTTCCATGTGGAATGGATTCCATCTTCCTTATTTATACCTTAGTGGAATGCTTCCAGTTTCTTACATCTTCCAATGTGGGATGTAATTTATTTCATGTAAGTAAACTTTAACTTAGGAAATATTTTTATTTCCTTATTTTTTTCTTATATTTCCTTATTTAATATTTTTTCATAACTTGTCTTGATATTATTTTTGATCCCTCAACTTTCCTAAGTTGTCAAATTTGGATCAAAATTTTGGGGATGTTACAGAATACGAGTGCGATTCGATCCTAACCCAGATCCAAGCTCCACCATTTATAATAGTAATGATTATCCACACTTCCGCACCGGGGCTCGGTTCTGCCAATTGGTATCAAAGCGGGTTACCGAATCGTTAAGACTAACGCTGAATTTGATTCAATTCGCTCTTGAATCCGCCATGGAAGTTAAAATTTGAAGTTCGTTGAAGTTTTGGTGGGGTTTTGAAAGTATTTGAATGAAATTTGAAGATTCGAAGATAATTTATGTGAATTGGTGCTTGAGTTGATGATTCGTTCGGAGATTCAACATCAATTTCACATTTATAAGTTCAAATTTGTTCAGATCTTCATTTTTCGGTTCGTTTATGGTCAGATTCGTTTATATATGATGTTCTAGATCTGATTGTTTGATGAAATCAATGTTAGATTGGTGATGAAATGATGATTTCGTGATGATTCAGATTGATTCCGTGGCTCAGTTTCGTATATCAAATGCTTAATTTCAAATCTAATATTTTAGGGTTAGCAAGTCAAAATTTGGGTAAACAATTATTATGTCTTCGTGATGCTGATCATGTTTTTGTGAAACTATTTACTGATTCAATTTCATTCACGAATGGATTCCAATTTCAAATTTAAGTTACAAGTTTATAGTGTTCATAACAAGTCATGAGCAATTGTTCGTTGGTTTCGAGTAGTTGCTGCTTATATGTTCATTCACGAGCAGATATTGAAAATTTATCCCCAGCAGATTTGATATGTTCGCTGCAGCTGACTACTTGAATTTAAAGTTTTCAATCAGCTGTTATTTTGGCAGATTTTTGTCATGAGCAATTAATACAATTAGTCCCAAATACTTATCACGATGAATTAATGAGGGTTGATGTTGCTGCACTATTTCCGAACAGATTTAAGCAGTTGCTGCTGTAGATTGGTTTGCTGAATATGTGGTCATACAAGTTTTAGTTGCTGATATGATTGGAACAGTTGCAGCAAATCTCAAACTGTTGCTGCTGATATACTAGTGTATGCAGGGGGCTATTTCATAATTTGCTGATGTTTATATCTCGAATAGTTCCCGCTAATTTAGTAAATTCACGAGCAAAAACAAGTTTTCCAGCTGGTACAAGCTATCTTGCAGAAGTTTCAACAGGGGCATTTAAGCCATTTTACAACTTGTACAACTAAAATTGCAAATAATAGACGCTGATACGGCTACAAAAAATGTCAATGCTGCTGAAACATCTAGTACATGTTGTTGATTATGATGCTACAAGGGCAGTTTCGTCATGTCATTGCAGTTAAAACGTGCAGATTTTATTGCTCAAGTTGTTGATTTTAATAATGAGATTGTTGATAAAATGAGCTATTAATGGGCTGAAATTGCTGTTAAAACGTACTGTTAAGATGCTGAAATTGTTGTTATAAAGTGCTGTAAATGTGCTGAATTTGCTTATTAAAACAGGCAGCTAATGAGCTAATTATTTGCTGGTAAACATGCTGAAATTGGTGTTAAAAATGTTGTCGATGTTGACCTGATTTTAGGGGCAACTTTGTAACTTTAAAAGTTGATTCAAAAACTGTCTACAAAGGTTACAAGATGATCATGCATATTTCAAGGGTAATTATGGTCATTTTGAAGCTAGAGCGAGAATTATTGTGCATAAAAAGATAAGTTTTTACCTAGAGCATAAATCTTTTCTTAAGCACATCTTGATTTTATTCGAGCATATCTTTTCGAGCACACTTTGTCTCAAGCATATATCTTGCTTGAAAATATTCTAAGCATACATGCTCGTGAAGGGAAATCTCAAGTTTGTGACTCGAGCACACTTTTTGCTCACGAGCATGCTTGGTGCTCATAAAGAAAACCTTCATGACAAATCACTGCATATCTTTTTACTCTCGAGCACACTTCTTACTCACAAGCATAACTATGGTCTAGCATGCTCGTGAAGGGAAATATGTGTGCTCATGAACAGAAAGTTTGTGTTTGTGAAACATTTCAAAGTTTTGAAGAAACTTTTGAGATATTTGATGTAGTTAACTTTCTATAGTCAAACGGGCCAAAATGGAGAAAAGATTTAATATTCTTTTATCCGTTGAATTTTTGACCATGTGCTCTAAATGAAAGATATTTGCCCAAGTATGATTGACTATTTGGAAGAGATTTTTCTTATAAAATCAGCCGTTGACTGTTCCAGGTCAATGCGGGGAATTTTGGTTATTTTTGAGAAAAAAATTGGGCAAAATTCAGCAAAAATTCAAGACTTAATCAAGAGCTTTACAAGAACAAGTGTTGACCAAGCTTAAGGAATTTACCATTTTGAGTGTCAACCAACAAATGAATATTTTCATTTGATTATTTCAGATTTTTCAATCTTGATAATGATGATCAAGATTGTTTCACCCACACTTGATTTGAAGACACTTTCATTAAAGACAATTGCAACGAAATTAGGGGAGTAAAATTCTTTGAATTTCATTGCAAATTGGTTGCTTCAAATCAAGTAAAAGACTCAAGTTAAGGACAAGTTGATCGAGATCAATAATCCAATGTTTTGCAAAGATGTGGAGGATCTTGATGACGTAATCAGATGGAATCTGCCGTCTCAAGATCCACACCACAAACGGGATTGAAAAATTGAAGATGTTGGGATGAGAAAAAGGCTTAAGAAAGATTGGAGTTTTCTCAACTTCCTAAAAATGGCTAAGTATGGACACCGAGCACACGTGGGCCTCCGAACAAGCTTTTACTTACCCTAGAAAGGTATTTGCTATCCGGGCAAGGTTATACTCTTGAAGTATTCTTAAGTGTTAATCCGAGCAAGGTGCACTTTGTCTAGCAATGTTGTTCTTCATGCCGAGCGATGTTTGTTTCCCAGCAAGCTCTTGGCTAAACCAAGCTAATGAAGCCAAGTATTTTGGAATATCTAGCAAGGTTATTGATTAATAAACAGTGGTCCGAGCATGCTTGACGAAAGCTGATGAAGAATTATCTTAAGGACTTTGTCAGGCAAGGTTCAACTCCGAGCAAGCTACAGTGCTACTAGCACAAGTCTACAGTGTTACCAACATACTTGTGTTTGCTCAATAAGTTAATCATTAAGAAGAGTTGAAGGGATCTCTGAAGAACTAGTTTGCTTGTAGGATCATATCGAACAAAGTTTGTTATGGTCAAGAAGATTGAAGACTGCTAGGTGAATATTTTCTTAGAAAAATATTCTAAGTAAAGTCTACCCGGAGAACTGTTCCCCAGCACACTTTGGTTACCAGGTCTTCTCGAAAAAGACAAAGGCTGCAAAGCTTACTCGAGTACCTGTTTTACACTTAGAATCTTTTGTATTATTTTTCTGAATATGTATCATTAAGTAAGGTTTCTAAAAGGAATGACAGTTGTCAGGTAGGCCTATAAAAGGAATAATTAGGGCACGCCTAAAAAGCAGACATGAGACGACAGATACAATTGAGTCAGCCGATATTATTCCTGACTTTAAAAGCAACGGCTGTTATTTAATACGTCCTGAAAAAAGCATTCTCTTTCTGTAACCCTGATTGATTCCCGTTTGTATTAATCTTTCTTTAAATGGAAATCTTTTGACTAACAGTATGTGTTTGTTTACTTTAGTATTTTCAAGCAATATATATTGTGTTAGTAATTCCGCCGTTAGCACGATATTATTCTTAACCTAAAATAGCAAGTTGTTAACCTGTCCTGTTAACACCTCACGGTGTGGGTTGCGACAGTTGTGTAGTGATCATTATACACGACCGACAAGTGGTATCAGAGCTTGTGTCCTGATATTTGGGTGTAAAATCATTGCTGGTTGTTGAAGATTTGAAGATGAAGAATGACGTCAGCTGAAGCACTGTTTCATTAATCTGTGACGTCAGCAATTCTGTTTTCTTCATTTTTCTTTCAGATCTACAACTTTTGGTGTCTTCTTTCTCTCGTCTATATTAAAGTTTGTATTTTTGTTTTGGATATTGCTCTTATTTGACCAGATACATCAGATCTGAGGATTTTATCCACATATCTGTTTATTTTTCAAAAGAGTTTTGAAAGTTTGTTTATGTTTTCAACTAGTGTTCTCTGTTTTTATAAATATCTTCTAAAAATTACAAAAATATGTCTGGTTACGAAGAGCAAGAAGTTTCTACTAACAAGATTCCAAGGTTGTATGGACAGGAAATTTTCATCAAGTGGAAAGTGCTCTTTGAAGCTGTTGTTTGTTATAATGATGTTGAAATGTGGGCCTCTATAAAAAACAGACCCTATGTGCCTGAAGGAGCAAACAACACCACGGCAGTTGATGCACGAATGAAAAAGGTCAATGATAGAGCACTGACCATGTTAAAACTGGGTTTATCTTGGGAGATCCTCACTAAATTTGCTCACTATCATACTGCGAAGGCCATGTATGATGCCATACTTGAGATGTTTAGAGGCAACTCAGAACTGAAAAATGTCAAGAAAGAAAGGCTGAAGAAGCAACTTGATAGGTTCAAATACAAGGATGGTGAAAGACTGAAACCTGTGCTGGAGAGGTTTTTAGCAATTGTGAATGAGATAAGAACAACTGATTATGTTGTGTCTGACTCTGACTTGAATACAAAGCTGTTTTCATCATTTTCAAAGGAACGGTACACTGCAAGCAAGTTTATCAGGCAGAAACCAAATTATGACACATTGAAACTTGATTATATGATTTGCTTTTTACAAGATGCTGAAATTGAAATGATAGAGAATGAAATGATCAGGGAAGACAAGCCTTGCTTCCAAGTATCAAATGCTCTTATTGCTCCAATGGGTAATCTGTCCACCAAGAACCAACAACAAATCCCAATCATTGAAGAACCAATTGAGCATGGTGGTGAAACACCAAGGAGATTTGTTGCTGGGAGCTCAAGTAATCAAGGAAGTCAGTCAAGGTTTAATTTTCAGCTCATTGATGATGATTCTGCCTCAATAACAAGTGAGAATGCCCCTTTTGTTGGTGGAAGTGGAAGTTAAGGAACTGATTATCAAGCATTATTCTCAATGTTCACAGACTCCTACAATGCATTTGTTGCCAAGAACATGATCCATACCAGTGTTGTTCAAGATGATCTTGAGCAAATTGATGCTGATGATATGGAGGACATGGACTTGATGTGGCAGGAAGCCATGTTGGCTTTGAGAAGCAAGAGGTTGTACAACAGGACTGGTAGATCTCTTGTATCAGGTCCAAATGAAAGAATCGGGTTTCACAAGTCAAAAGCTATTTGCTATAACTGTCAGCAACCAGGATATTTTGCAAGAGAATACAACCTGCCTAGACAGCTCAACAACAATCAAGGTCAGCAGTATCAGACCAGAAATCAGAACCAATTGCAGAACCATATCAATTACCAACAGCAAAGTCAGTCAAGAAGCTACAACAACAACTTCAACAGTAACCCCAATTTCAACAACAATTACCAACAGCCACAATAGAATAATCAACAAGTTGTCCCCCAAAACCAGAACTACCAGAGAAATACCAATCAAAACCCTCCATATACTCCCAACAACACCAACAGAAACAACATCAATCGGCCTAGAAATCAAGGAAATATTGCACTGGCTACTAACCAACAAGATGGTGATTTTAACTAGAGTAACCATGCTGATGACATAAGCAAAGCAAATGTGGCATTGATGGCTCAGACAGAAAATGAAGCTGAATCTTCTTCACATGTACATTCAAACTCAACACTTGAATTACTTGAAACTATTGAATCTCTTAAATTGAAGATATGAAAACTTGAGAGTGATTGCTTTAGAAAACAAAGCATGGTTAATGTGTATGAATCAAGTGATTTGACATATGAAGAGAGAATAAACAGCCTTGAGCAAGACTGTATGGACAGTTATAGAATACAGCCAAGATATGTGACAGAAATAGAAGGCTTGAAAAAGATGGTTGTGGAGGAAAAGGTAAAAATACCACACTTCAAGTGGAAAATGAATTCCTGAAAAACCTTGTTTCAACTGGAAATATTTGTGGAATTCTGAACAAGATAAAAGAGGAAGACAAGTATAAGGTTGTCCTCCACCATTCAATGAAACCTACTCTTTGAAAGTTGATAAAGAGAAAAGGGAGGCATACCTTAATCAGTTCACGAATGTTTTTCAAGATAAATATGAATTTATTGACAACTACAAGATGGTTGAAATGAATGAAGATGGAGAGTTTGTATTGAAAGAAGGTATGAAAGAAGAGAAATCAGTGGGAATTCAAGCTCTGATGAAGACATTGATGATGAGTGTTTGAATGTGGATGATTTGAGTGATACAAGTGATCTATGTTCAACTGATGATGGTGTCAAGAAAAAAAGAAATGGAAAACCCAACTCAATTGACCAACTTCCATTGTTACCACCTGTTACACCAAAGATGAAAAGCAAGCTTTGATGTTTTACGTACTTTCGAGTAGACTTAACTGTTTTCTTTGAAGTCTAACTCTTTTGGGCAAGCTTAAAATTTGAATATGTTTGATTATGGTAATTCGAGCAAGCTTTGATGATTTCTGAACTTTCTAGCAAACTTAATTGTTTTATAGGATTTTTAGGTCATCCTAGTAAGATTTTTGGTTGGTTATGATATTTCTAGCAAGCTTTAACAAGTTAAATTTATTCTAGCAAACTTAGCTCTTTTATAGGATATTTGACTTATTCTAGCAAGCTTTGCATTGTATATGTTTATATATGTATTTCCTAGCAAGCTTTGATAATCTTAGGCAATTCTAGCATACTTAGTTGTTTTGTTCAACTGTTTGAGATATCCGGGCAAACTTAATGGTTATGAGTGCTTAACTGATTTATCCATATATTTTCGAGTACACTTTGTGTTTAGAGCATACTTTTACATTTTAGGATAAATAAGACTTCTCTAGCAAACTTTGCACTTTTAAAATATTTTCGGGCATACTTTGGTATGAGAATGAACTTTACTGAATATTTGTTAACTGTTTCAAAGTTACCGGGTAAGGTTTATGATATGTTCAGTTTTCCAGCATGGTTGACTATTAGAAATATTTCTTAAGATGTTATTTTGGGTGTCTTAATTGATTCCTAGCAAGGTTGCCTATTTGATGATTTATACTTGATTATTTGTTTTGTGATTTATTTCTCGAGCAATCTTGTATTTCAAGTAAGCTTCCTTCACTTTATTCTCTTAGATTTATTTTTAACTTTATAATTTCTGAACAAATTCTGAAACGAGCAAGGTTGATAAAATACTTTTTACCTAGCAAGTTTTGTGAAAGTAACTTTTCCGAGCAAGGTTTGCAAAATGAACTTTAACGAGAAAGGTTTTAAAGGGGAAGATTTTTAAATCAGGTAATTTTACTATATGACAGCTTTTTCCCACAAAAAGAACGAAATGGATGAACTTACTCGAAAATACATCTATTTTTGCTCTATAAGATTGAAAATCATCAAACCTTACTCAAAAATACATATTCAGACCTTTGTAAGGTAAAATGCAACACTTTTTGACTTAAACCATGTTTCATACAAATGCATCATTTTAAATCAGTGTTTTAGAGCAAATGGGGCATTAAGAGATCAAATTTCAGTTACATTCCTTCCTTTTTCTTTTGAAAAGATCTCAACATGGGATCATATTGGTTAAGTTGCCTCTCATTACTTCATTCTCAGTATCATTATGACATATCAGACAGGTTACCAGCAGGTCTAGACTTAGCAGATTTTCACTGCTTTGGTGATATGCAATACGGTTCAGTTAATTTGCACAATACTGAAATGGATAACACTTATTATGTTCTGATGCTCCATATCTATTCTCAAAGCTTATTTGGTTTTCTTCAGATCACCCCGAATTGACTCCGACCCCCAGATATATGGTCAAAATTTTTAATGACATAACAGTTTAAAAGATTTAGATTTTTCTTTTTCAAATTTACAAACATATGTGAGGTTGAAAGTTGGACTTATAGGCCACGCAAGTCGGTCTTACAGGCCTTTTATTCGGGATGTTTAAAGGAACTTAAATGATTGCCTCCACCCCTGTAGTTCTTGAATTAATCCTCATGTTTGCATTTTTCATAAAAATTTGTGAACTCATATCAACTTTTGGTTGAATAGACATTAAAACAGTTTAGTTCACATTTGTTCATTGTCATTCTCAATAAGATATTTCATTTTTGATGACCAAATACCAACGGGCTCGTGTATGACTGGATAATCACTTTTCTGCCTATCATTCGGAAAGATGTATATTGGAACATGCATATATAACAATGTATCTCCATATAAAGTTTAGCATTTTCTTTATGTTTATATCACCTTAGATTTTACACATCATGGAAAGCAACCAAAGATGATAATGACTGTACTAATTGTCTTTTTGGCCTATTAAATCCATAAGATTAGCGTAAATAACCAATGTACTATCATTTCCCAAAATGTTGGATCAATTTTCACTTTCAACCTTTTAAGCTTCTACAAAGCTTGAAATGAATAATCTTATCATGTCTTAGCACCATTGAATTTTCTCTGTTTTAACAAAAGTGTTTTGAGAAAAATTTTCTTTAAAAAATTTCATTTGAGCATCCACTTTTGACACAAACATTTTGAAGCATATTCAAAACACATATTTAAATATTAATATAAATGACATCATCAAAACAAAAAGACATCACAAAATGTATAGTATAGCATATCCTAACAATATCATCATATCAGATAATTCACATAATCAAGATATCAGATAAGCACATACATATAGATCAAATCAAATACTTATCCTGACATCACACATTCACTGATCAGTACCTTAAGCATCAAAGACACCTAAGATACACAAATAGTCATTTAGGTCACATATCAGCAAACGGTAAACACAGATTCTCACATCAATCAAACAAACATTCAACAAGACTTTGAAAAGATAGTCAGTTTGCACATCAATCACACGTCATCAATCAGACCTATTTAGAGTTGATCATTCCCAGGGCTTTCAAAAGAAAGTTCAATCTGGTTCTATCAAGTGGCTTGGTGAATAGGTCAGCTAAATTGTCACTTGTGTCAACTCTTTTAACTTCAATTAGACCTTTTTCACTAAAATCCCTAATAAAATGATGTCTGATTTTAATGTTCTAGGTCTTGGAATGTTGTACAGGATTTTTAACAATGAATGATGCAGCAGTATTACCAATGAAAAATATGGGTATTTAGAAAATTCAAACCATAGTCGAGTAGTTGGTTCTGAATCTAGAGAACTTGTGCACAGCAAGTAGAGGCAGCAATATACTCAGCTTCAGCAGTTGAGATAGACATTGTAGTCTGTTTCCTGCATTGCCATGACACTAGCCTATCACCTAAAAATTAACAACCTCCAGAAGCGGACTTTCTACTCATGTTACACCATTATAGTCACTGTCAGTATAGGCAATTAGATCAAAGGAGCAGTTCTTTAAGTATCAAATCCCTAGATCAGGTCTTCCTTTCAAATATCTAAAGATCCTCTTGACGGCAGTCATATGAGATACCTTAGGACTTGATTGGAATCTTGTACAAACACACACAAAAAACATGATATCTGGCCTTGAAGCAATCAGATACATTATAGATCCAATCTTTGCTCTGTATTCATATTCATCTACTGGCTCCCCCTTTTCATCTGCAATCATCTTTTCATTTGTGTCCATAGGAGTTGAAGCAATTTTAAGGTCTTGACACTTAAACTTGTTCAGTATGTATTGCACATACTTGGACTGACATATGAAAATTCCATCAGTCTTCTGTTGAACTTGCAATCCAAGAAAGAAGTTCATTTCTCTCATAGAGCTCATGTTGTACTTGGACTTTATCACTTCTTCAAACTCCATACACATTTTTTCATTGGTTGAACCAAAAATAATATCATCAACATAGACTTGTAACAACATCAAATCTCTTACTCTCTTGATGTAGTCCATAGAAAGCTTTATTTAACTTATACACTTTGTTAGGATAATCAGGGTCCTCAAATCCTGGTGGTTGAGTCACATACACCACCTCTTCTATTTTTCTATTCAAAAATGCAGATTTGACATCCAGTTGGAATACCCTTATGTTCTTTAAGGCAACATAAGCTAAGAAAATTCTTATAGCTTCAAGTCTTGCAACTGGTGCAAAGACTTCCTGAAAGTCAATCCTTTCTTCTTGTATGCATCCCAATGCAACAAGTCTTGCTTTGTTCTTAATTACAATCCCCTTTTCATCCCTTTTATTCCTGAAAACCCATTTGGTTCCAATGGCATATCTGTTTCTTGGCTTATCCACAAGTTCCCACACTTGTAGATCTCTGAATTGAGCCAACTCCTCTTGCATGGCTTCTACCCAACTATTGTATTTCAATGCTTGAACAATGTTCTTGGGTTCTATTTGGGATAGAAAACGGGAGTATAAACAAATGTTTGCAGATTCAGAAGCACTTCTTGTTACTCTCTCATTGATGTTCCCAATGATTTTCTTAGGTGGATGATTTTTTTCAACATATGAAGATTGAACAATCACATCAGTGGACACAGTTGATTCAAGATCTGTGTCATTGAGATCAGGTTCATCAATGATCAAATCAGTTGTTTCATCATGAAATTCAGGTTCTTCTTCATTGTTCTGTTGTGAAGTAGAAACATCATTGTTTCCAATATTCAAGCTTTGAACCAAATGTTCAAATCTTTCATTTATTTAAGCTTGTCTCTGAATTTCATTTTGGTTGCTTGGATCTTCCTCATTCAAGAAATTATCATCTTGATTCTCTTGATTATTTTGATTACCATGTTCTTTATCTTGTTCTTGATTGGGACCTTGGTCTTGATCTTGAACTTGTTCATTTTCAGCAGATGAGGGATCCTTTATAAATCTGTATTCGGGTCTTTTACCAGCAACCTTGGACCATAATTGTCCAAATCAATTTTCTTTGAAGTATCTTCCATATGCACACTGGTTTTGTAAAAAGTTTCATCAAAGTCCTCAGGATAAATCTTGAAGGACTTGATCAACTTCTCAAGATCAAACAGTCATGTTGCTCCATCAACTGTATTGAACTGATTCTCATTAAAAACAACATCTGAAAAGTCAATTACACTCAAATGGTCTTTTACATAGACATTATTTTCTTTTGAGTGTGTTTAATATCCAACAAAGAAGCAATCCATGGATTGTGATTGAAACTTGTTAAGATAATCCTTGGTGTTCAATAGTAAACATTTCCAACCAAAAGGCTTGAGAAACTTGATGTAGGGTTTTCTTTTAAATAATATCTCATAAGGAGTCTTGTCTTGACTTTTGTTGAGAAGTACCCTATTCTGAACATAGCAAGCAGTATTGATAGCTTCTGCCCAAAAGGTAACAGGCAAGAAAGCATATGCTCCTTCTTTCTGCAACCCCATTCTGTTCAGGAGTTCTAGGAGCAGAGAACTGTTGAATAATTTCTTTTACATTGCAAAATTCTTCTATTACCCCATTCTTGAACTCTGTCCCATTATCACTTCTCATTATCTTAACCCTTGCATCCAATTGATTCTCAAACCTTGCAATACAGCCTTTAATCAACTCAGCAGCCTCATCTTTGGTACTTATGAAATAAACCCAAGTAAATCTTAAAAAATCATCTATGATTACCAAACAATATCTCTTTTTACCAATACTTGGTACACTCACGGGACCAAAAAGATCCATATGAAGCATTTCAAGCACTTGATTAATTGAGTTTTTGAGCTTTGTTATGTGAGATGACTTGTGTTGCTTACCCTTTTGACAAGAAATGCATTTGTCTTCAAGTTTGAGCTCTCTTGTGGGTAAACCAATGACATGCTCACCCTTCACAAGTCTGTAAGTGACTTTCCCATTAGTCAATATTCCGTTTCCTGCAATCTTTCCTCCATTCTCATCACTACCAAATGCAACAGGGCCTTCAAACTCTTCCTCATAGTTCACCAGTGACCTCTTGTCACATGTCATGTGCCTGGAACATCCACTGCCCATATACCATACTTCATTGACTTGTGTGGATTATCCCTACACAAATCAAAGCAAAAGATCAGTTTGGTAATGAAATGCAAGCTGAATCAACTTGCAGATCATTTGAGACATTGACAAGTGTAACATTGGGTTTGGGAGTAGGCTCAGGATCTTCATAAATTACTTCAAAACTATCGGATTCATCTGATTTATAGCCACTGTCAATTGGGCTTTTCACATAAGGAATTGTGCTTTTGCATTCCTGCACCACATAGTCCTTTTCATTTGTTTCATCTCAAAATGCATTTAAAACCCACTTTCAAAATGTATATAAGAGGGACTTAGTGAACTTTCATGCTTCACTTCTCTCTCCAAACACTTTTGCCAACTTCTCTTGCTCTCGTTTCCAGAATACCAACCGCTCAGTTATTCCAAACCCTAATTAACCAACCCTCAAATTCCGACTCGGTAAGCATTAATTGATTAATTTCTGACACCGATTTCATGGAATTGGGCAGTTAATTTTCATTTGAACTAACTCTCTGTTTTATGTGTAGGTTATTAATTTGTCGAAGCACGGGTTCTTAAAGACATTTCTTCTCTTTCCTTCTTCAAATTATAACCTCAAATGTTTCAAAGATATGAGCTTTATGACAAATTTTTGCTTTGAATATGTTTTTGTTTATGTGTGTACAGATATGGAGGACGAACCTAAATATCTGTTTGAGAAGAAGCACAACATGTGTGCTCTTCTCCAAGTAACTGCTGATAATTAGGAGGTGGCACACATGATTAGATGGCTTCAAAGATCTAATCTTCAATTCTCTTTAACTGAGTGCCCGGTGATTTATAGAAACCACCAGTTAGATTTCTGGCATTCAGTCGAACATTATGACGATCAAAATGGTAAGCGGTTAGAGGCTACTCTATCTAATCAAGAGATCAGGATTACGGAAAGATTGATTCGACAAAGCCTAAAATTACATGATGATGATCATAACCCTATCCACTTCACTATTGATCACCTGTTGAAGATATTTCAACAGACAATGGCTTATCAAGGAAATGTCCATGAGGGACAATTTCAAAAGGGGATGTTCCCAAACCTTTATAAGTTTTTAATTCACCATATAATTCAGGGATATGCCCCTCGGAAAGGCTCTTGGACGTTGATGAGCTGTGACTTGGCCAATGCTACTGTAGCAGTTGTATATGATCGGCCATTTAACTTCTCCAAAATGATTTTTGATGGCATGATTGGCAACTTGAGGAAGCCAAACAAAGACAAATTTTGGCTTACCCGAGATTTCTACAGATTTATTTTAACCGGGTATTACAAGATCTGCCAACCTCAAACACAACACATTTATTGCAAGATCCGAATGTGTATAAACGAATTGCAAATTTGTCTTCTACAAACCACTTTAATCCTCGGGCAGAGTTTAACATTTTGCCGTGGTTAGTTGATTACAATGTGGAGATTATGCATGTACCAGAACTGGCTTTTGAGGAAGAAGATAGTGATGATGAAGATATTGATGAAGAGTCTTATGACAGTGATGATGGAGATAATAGTAATGATGGTGATTCATGTGACAATGTTGGAGGTATTGAAGGAAACATTGGTGATGATGAGGTTGTACAAGCACAGGGGGAGAACATTCCTTTACCCACACCACTAGCCACACCACCTTCCCCACCACCACAAACTGACACATACATTCCATATCCACCTACTCATACCCAAACCCAAAGCCCACCTAAAACAATTGATAAACCCCTAACCCAAACCCTAATCCAAGACAAGAACCAAGAAATACATGAACCTTATATCCCACAACATGTCCTAGCCAACTTATTTAACTTTCCAACCACACCATTCCAATCCACAACCCATTCACAAACCTTAGACCAATCCAACCAACAAACATTCAGAATTATTCACACATGCCTCCCATTACCAAGAAACATAAACACTTTACCCTCAACAAGTGAAAACATTTTTGAAATCCCAAGCCCACCCACTGAACCAACCCAAACCCAAACCAACATACTTCGTCCTTTACCTGAACAACCAACCCAAACCTTTTCCCTAGTGATTATATTTTTAGAAGGAACTTGGATCTATTATTGGAAAATGTGGATCAGAGGGGGGGGAAATGAGGAGTTGAGGAAAGAAAATGAGGATTTAAAAGCTCAGTTGGCACATGCCTTGACAGGAATTCAAACCCTAGAGGCCGAGGTTGAGAAGACCTCAGCGGCACCAAAACAAGGGGAGAATATTACTGATGAAACTGACACTGGTACAGTTAAGGAAGAGGTGAATGTAGAGGTAAATGCTAAAGATGGATTGAAGACTCTATGAAGTCTGTATGGTGAGAGTGATGAGGAGAATGATAGTGATGAAAGACTATTTGATGAAGATGGTTATGAAGGTGATTACTCTTATGTGGATGAACAAGACCATGATGCCAATGATACAATAACAAAGAAAATGGTGAATAAGGATAAGGATAGGGAGGTAGAGAATGAGGTTGATGTTGAGATGAGTGCTCAAATAATTGATAATGTGTTAACCACAGAGGCCATAGCAACTGATTCTACTGGTACTGATGCATTGATTGATGTGATTATGGAAGAAGGAGCTGAGACTGAGGAAGTTTGTTTGACTGAAGAGATTGAGAATACTGAACTTCCAAGAAAGATGTTGCTGATGATGAAGAACTGAAAAATCTGATAGATGAAATTGATAACTTTCCAAGTGAATCTAAGGAAGACAGAATAAGAAGAGAAAAAGGGAAAGCCATTGTAGATACTGGCGAAGAAACACCTGTTGATACACAAGATAAGGTTAATGATGATGATATGGATGATGAAGATAAACTGGCTGAACAGGCTGCCAAGAGGCAATCAGATATTATACTTGAAACTTTGGACACGTGAAGAATTTCCCAATCCATGACTGCTGAAGAATTGATGAGCAGGAAACATTGATTGAACAGGCTCACATTGCAAAAAATTGAATCAAGAAGGTGATGTTGAGCATGAAGTCTTTGAAGTGTTGATTAAGATGAAGCAGGCTGCGGAAATTGACAACACCTTGGCACTGGTAGTGCATAAATTCAAGCAAGCTCAACTAGAAATTGAAATTCCAACCACTGTTGAACACTCTAAAGATGATTCAGTCAAGCAGATGGTGCCTGATGAGGCTGGAGAATCTCTTACAACAAAAGCTACCAAAAGATGGATAAGAGAAGTTGAGGAAGATATTGAGAAAAATCTTGATGCATGGAGCTATAATGAAGATGACTCTAAGTATGGAAAGAAGTATTCAAGAAAGAGTAGCAGATTTGATGGTCGAGATTACAGTGAAGATGAGGATGATAAGAAAAGGGCAAAAAGATCTGATGAACCCAAGTATGTTGCAGAGAGCCCAAAGGAACATGAAAGCCCTGTGATGGATGTTCCTATACAGGTTGTCATGCCAGAAACTCAACCTGACTTGAATGAACCAATGATAGAAGTGTTGGATGGTTCAACTGAAAAAGATGATGATACTAAAGTTGATGACAATGCGGATGATGACAATGACAGTGATGATGATGATGACAATCATGATGACAATAATGGTGATGATAATGCTGGTGAGAAAACTATTGACTCCCCACAAGTTGAATTGATTGATGAGCAAAGGGAAAACATACATCAAAGTTTAAACAATGCAAGGAGAAATCATCTATTGGTTATAAGCTTAATTAAACATGGTCATAAGTTTGAAACTTTAGCTTCTATGTCAGATTAGGAGCTACAAAGCTTGGTTGATAAAGAAGCTTATGGGATAAAGAAGAGGGTTGAGAAAAAGAATCGTGATTCCTTGAAATACAGGAACTTTATGAGATTGCATGGATTGTCCGATAAGGACTTGAGTAAGATGAGTTTCAGTAAACTGGAAGACCATTATAATATGAATGTGGAAAGAATAGAGAGATAGGAGAAGGAATGATTGAGAAAAGAAGCAAACAAGCAAGAAAAGATTGATGAACTGATGAAGAGGTATGGAGGCAAGTGCAAGTACCTAATTGATAGAGGTATTGCAATTGAGAGAGTTGATGGTATATCAAAGGCTGAAGTTGAATCATATTTCAAAAGGCTGTCAATGAAAGATGACACTAACAAAATATCAAAATGGCCAAGAATTGTGACTTTGGCTGAGAAAGAAAAGGCTGAGAAGAAAAGAAGATGGAAGGATGAACAGCTTAATTTTCTTGATAGATTGGCGGAAGCAAGAGGAAGCTTGAATTTGATCCAAGGAATGACTAGATCTGAGAAGTTAGCCATGTACCTATCAGAATTGGAAAAGGATGATCAACAGAAGGCTCAGTCTTCAAAGTCTGTCAAAATCCCTACCATTGTGGATGTAAAGCCTGAACCAGTTGATCAATATAGGGATCCTTGGGAGGATGAGAACAGAATCAGAACACTGAGAGGGTTAATGATAAGCAAAGGAATGGAAGGAAATATGTTTGAAAGCTCAAATGAAACAATTATTCTATGAGCAGAAGGAGGATTGGGAGAGACTGGAGGCTGAATAGAGGAATCCTCAAAATATTGATGTTGGACCAGAAGGAGTTTGGTTTGTTCCAGCTAGTCAGCTTGGAAATAAAACTGTGCTTATGATGATCGAAAAATTGGCCAAAGCAGGCAGTGATAATATTCATGATTTCATGGCTATGACAGTTGAAATGATAATTTCAATGTATGAGAAGAAATTTGGGGCATTGGGGGCCACTAAACCCAGAAAGGCAATACCTTCTAGGCCCTCAGCCTCAAACCACAAATTCCTGCAACAAGAGACACACAACAAAGACAAAGTAGGCCACCATCTGATGTGGACCTACCAAAAATTCTCTTTTATGACTCGGTGACAGAGTCTTTGAAGGTAGTGATGAAAAGTGGAGATTTGAGAGAAATCATCTTCAAGGATGATTTTGCTGAGTTTAAGTGGGAAAAGGTGGAGAAGATGGCAAGTATTGATTTATATGATTATCATGACAGAAATAGACTTGCAGTAAGGCAAAAGAATGAACTGTCCAAATATCTTAAAGAGGAAGCAGGTGCTGGATTCCCTTTGCTAAACAAGAAGAGAAAGTGGAGATTGACTGAGCATGAGAAGTCAAGAAGAGCAAAGAGGATGAGGAATATTAAATCTGCTTAAATTGGTTATATTTCGAAAGTGAGGTAGAGAGACCCACTGGCCAACATGATGGTCTGTATAAGTATGAGAAGGAGGATAACAAGGCCCAACCTGGAAGTCCAAAAGAATGGTAGGATTGCTCAAATTGACTACAAAGAAGAAGATGATTCCTACATTCTTAGAAATTCAAATGGACTTGCCTTGGGAATTATCAAAACAGATGAAGACTTAACCTTCCTACATGATGATGATTTGAGGGACATTATGGAGTGGACTTCGCCTGAAAACCACCCTCATCATCAGTTGTTATTCATGTTCAAGGAAAGGGCAGGAAGTGTTAAGTTGGGAAAAAGATAAGCAGCCTCAAGCTCGAGAAGTTGAGATTTTTATTCCAGTTTAGGATTTACTTTGTAATGTCCACTGGATAGAATTTTCACTTGTAATCCTTTTAATTATGATATGTAATTTGATTTTATGATTTGATGTGTATTTTGGCTAAGTGTATGTAACCATAGAAGTATTTTGGTAAAGCTGGGGGTGTTCCAATCTAGGGGAGATTGTTGGGATGAGAAAAAGGCTTAAGGAAGATTGGAATCTTCTCAACCTCCTGAAAATGGCTAAGTATGGACACCGATCATACTTGGGCCTCCGAGCAAGCTTTTACTTACCCTACCAAGATATTTTGCTATCTGGGCAAGGTTATCTTCTTGAAGTCTTCTTAAGTGTTAATCCGAGCAGGGTGCACTTTGTCTAGCAAGGTTGTTCTTCATGCCGAGTAATGTTTGTTACCCAGCAAGCGCTTGGCTAAACCAAGCTAATGAAGCCAAGTATTTTGGAAGATCTAGCAAGGTTATTCATTAATAAACAGTAGTCCGGGCATGTTTGACGAAAGTTGATGAAGAATTATCTTAAGGACTTTGTCGGGCAAGGTTCAACTCCGAGCAAGCTACAGTGTTACTAGCACAAGTCTACAGTGTTACCAGCACACTTGTGTTTGCTCAATAAGTTAATCATTAACAAGAGTTGAAGGGATCTCTGAAGAACAAGTTTGCTCGTAACATCATATCGAGCAAAGTTTGCTATGGTCAAGAAGGTTGAAGTCTGCTAGGTGAATATTTTCTTAGGAAAATATTCTAAGTAAAGTCTACCCGAAGAATTGTTCCCCAGCACACTTTGGTCACCAGGTCTGCTCGAAGAAGACAAAGGATGCAAAGCTTACCCGAAGACTTGTTTTACACTTAGAATCTTTTGTATTATGTTTTTCTAGAATATGTATCATTAATTAGGGTTTCTAGAAGGAATGACAGTTGTCAGGTAGGCCTATAAAAGGAATAATTAGGGCACGCCTAAAAAGCAAATGTGAGACGAGAGATACGATTGAGACAACCGATATTATTCCTGACTTTAATAGCAAGGGTTGTTCTTTAATACGTCCTGACAAAAACATACCCTTTTTGTAACCCTGGTTGATTCCCATTTATATTAATCTTTCTATAAATGGAAATCTTTTGAGTAACAGTCTGTGTTTGTTTACTTTAGTATTTTCAAGCAATATATATTGTGTTAGTGATTCCGCCGTTGGCATGATATTATTCTTAACCTAAAATAGCAAGTCGTTAACCTGTCTTGTCAACACCTCACGATGTGGGTTGCGACAGTTTTGTAGTGATCGTTATATGGGACCGACAGAAGATTATTTGATGATCACATTGAGTGTATTTCTTTTTATGATGACCTTATTACCTGATGTTGATCATTGAAGTTCAAATCTGTTTAAAGTAAGGGGGAGAATATAAATGAAAGACAACAGGTCATGAAGTAATCATGGAAGAAAATTCAATGGCACCGGTCTAAAGGGAAGATTGTTGGGTCTTATATTTTAGACCGACGCATAAAAGTAATATGTGGGTGAAAAATATATTGTTTGGTCTCAATCAAGGGTGGATGGCTTGAAGACCAATGCTAGACTAGTATAAAGAGATGTTTTTATTCATTTGTCTAGTATGAAGTCTATTGTGTATTGATTGAGATATAGGGTTTTATTCCTTTGAGAGAGTCTCTTCCCCGGGATGAGCTCTCCCCGGGTGGCTGATATTTCTTGTGTATGTATGAGTGGTTCATCTTTATGAGAATCATTCGACTAATGATATCATACTACCATTTCTATATTGTTTCTCTTTCGATTACATATATGTGTTCATCCTATTTTATTGATTATTGTTAATCGAATCAGGCTCTCTCTCAATACATCTCATCCGTCCAAATATCATTCAAGAGTGAATACGAGTGCGTTTCGATCCTAACCCAGATCCGAGCTCCACCGTTTATAATAGTAACGATTATTCACGCTTCTGCACCGGGGCTGAAGGATTTATAAAGAAACGAAAGGAAAAACTAGTCTACGAATTAAATAAAGCACGTTATGGATTTTGACAAGCACCGAGAACTTGGAAGTTTAGATTGAATAACACGATCAAAGAACTAGGCTTCTTAAGATGTTCTCAAGAACAAGCAGTATACAAACGAACGTCTTCAAAATCAATAATAATTATTGGAGTATATGTTGACTACATCATAGTAACCGGAATCTCCATTCAAGACATTTCTAAACTCTAGAAAGAAATTGAAAGCAAATTCGAGATGAGTGACTTAGGACCATTGACATATTATCTTGGAATAGAAGTAACTCAAAGGCATGACAAAACTTGCCTTAAACAAGCCGCTTATGCTCGAAAGGTCTTGAAAGAAGCAAAACTAGAAGATTGTAACCCAACCCAATATCCAATGGAAGCCGGATTGAAGTTATCTTAAAACGAAGAAAGCGAACTAATAAACACAACTGAATATAGAAAGCTAATTGGAAGCCTACGATATCTTACTCACACAAGACCAAATATCACTTATGTTGTTGGTTTTGTAAGTCGCTACATGGATAAACCACAAGCTATACACATGCAAATTGTAAAGCACCTTATAAGATATATTAAAGGAACTATAGACTATTTAATCAAATACAACAAAGGAAGCAACAAATATCTCATTGGTTATAGTGATAGTAGTTATGGAATGGATCCTGATGACGACAAATGAACTATTGGAAGTATATTCTACTACAATAATGCAAATATATCATGGACAAGTCAAAAACAAATAATTGTAGCACTACCTTCATGTGAATCAGAATTTATGACTACTACATCTGCAGCTTGTCAAGCACTTTGGCTACAAGGACTACTAAGTGAACTAACTTGACGTTAAATAAAGAAAGAAACATTACGTGTTGATAAAAACTCAACAATCTTACTCAAGGTCTAAGCACATCAACATAAGATACCACTTCATTAGATAATGCATCGAGAACGAACAAATACAAGTTGAACATGTAAGTGGAGAACTTCAAAGAACTGATATCCTAACAAAAGCACTACCAAGGATAAAATTCGCTGAAATGAGAGCATGCTTGGAATCAAGAACTTGAAAGAATAAACCTAAATTAAGGGGGAGAATGTTAGAAGAAATAATTTAGTTTTAACATAAGTTTAATTTAATTATGTAAATATGTTGTATTATTGACCCTTAACCTAAGTTTTGGTCGTTATTAGTTGTTAATTGTATTTAACGGTTATATAACTGTCCAAAACAATGGCTATAAATAGCCTTGCAAACCTCATTTGTAATTTCGATTTTCTTTGATGAAAACACATTTTTTTATATTTATCTTAAACCCTTTGCTATTACTGCACTCCCGCATCTCCTAACTCATTAATAGCTAATAATTTATATTAGATCGTTAAGTTAATCCAATAACACTAAAATCATGTTGATAACGCTAGAAATACCAATAATTATCTCATTGTTCCAAGGCCATAAATACTTAACTTAAATTACCTTTTGTTGAATACTATTTTTCCTACATTGTCAAATAAATACAACATGATGCTCCTTAGCTCACAGAATGTGCAATGAGACAGTTTATTTCCATGTTAAGACATTACATGTCATACTTCATCTCCATATATATAATTATATAAACCTCGTCAAGACGGGGTAGTTGAACGGAAAGTCGGCCTTTTTTTTACACCACTCAAGCTTTACTCTTTATGTGCATCTACCTCTAAATCTTCGATATGATGTCTATGCCACCTCAACTTCTCTTATTACTCAAATAACCTCCTTTACTCTTAATCATTTCTCCCCCTATTAGACCCTTATTTTATCTTGACCAGACTATAAGTTCTTATGAACCTTTGGGTTTTTTTGTTATCCATTCATAAATGTTCACCCACCTAAATCCATTCATGTATTTTAGATGGGTATGCTCTCAATCATCAAGGTTATCTATGCTATGATCCTCACACTTTCACACTTAAACTTCTCATCATGTAGTCTTTCATGAGACTATCTTCTTGATTCCCTAACCGGCTTCTTTTTAACTACAACCACATCTTCATTGTCAATTACTGTGCACTCTATGCGCTCAACTTCTACTACTTTGCCATCACTCTCACATCCTTCGGCCTTTAATTAAGCACCTACCCACCCCATCACCATCCTCATCTTCTTATGCTATAAACACACATTCATGTGACCACACTCATCAGCCCTAACACGTTTCCTTTCATGTTCTTCTTTCTGTGTGTTTTAGGCTTGTTGTCAGCTCTGATAGGATAAACTACTTCATGATATTGCACCCTGGGAGGCAAACACATTCTCAGATAATACATAACTTCAATTTTAAGAAAGCCATGTCAAACATATGACATCTACATTCTCGTTCCCATGTCAAACCGGACTTATTAAGAATATGATAATGGAGTCGAAGAATGCCTCATTACTTTAAAATGTGTTTCCTTGCTTGGAACATGCATAAAGAACTTTGCCAACATCGGTTAATAAGGTTGTTCATGGTGAGAGAAAACAGGTTGAAGAGGTTAAACTTAGATGAAACAAAATGGAAGAAGTTGTGAAATCCTTGGGTTTGGACTTCATGACTTGTATGTTTGATAGTGAGCTCAATACATACCGATAAGCAGTTACCTCTTCAGAAGGAGCTCAATGGAAAAAATAAATCCATCTATATTGGTGAATTTGATTATGTCTTACGTAATCATACTTGGGAGCTATTAGTTCCTCCTATGGGTCGTAAATAACTTAGATATCGTTGGATAATCAAATGGAAGATAAAATCCGATGGAAATATTAAAATTAGAAGATAACAATAGTGATCAAAGGGTATATACAACAACAAGGGTTCGATATTTTAGTGTTCTATGCATGGTGCTTTTTGTTGCGGATTTAAGAACTTTGGAAGTTACCCAAATGAATGGTAAACCTACGTTTCTAGATGTGGATTTAGAAGAAGAGGACAAAGAGGGCAATTTTGTGAAAGGACAAAGTATATAAACTCATTATAATAAGTTTGACATATCATAATGGAAAGTGTATTCAAAATAAAAAAGTGCATCAATTTTGTGAGCTAACACGCATGTGTGGCTCAATATTTTGACGTCTGTTTTTTCTTGCTTCACAGTCTGTCGTAACGCGTTGGTCCGAAGTCGACTTAGTTATTATTTTCAATGTTTTACGTTTTGGTCAAAATTTTACGTGTTAACACACCGTAACGGGCGCACATGATTATACATTTTACGTCTGTTTTTTCTTGCTTAACAGCCAGTCATAACGCGTTAGTCCTAAGTCGACTTAGTTATTCTTTTCAATGTTTTACGTTTGGGGAAATACCATAAAAAACCTACATACTTTCTGTTTTTCTTTACTAAAGTCCCTCAACAATTTTTTTCACGTAAAAGTCCCTCCACATACTAAATTTGAACGCAAAAATGACATAACTTATTAAAACAATTTGTAAGTGATTTTCTTCGCCTACGTGTATATTCTTATCTTAGGTGGCACTTGTTTTTTTATTTTAAAAGAAAAAAAGAAATGAGGTGGATTTAGTGAGATTAAATAACATAATAAAATCCATTCCAAAAAAACTAAAACCTAATGAACACCAGAATACTAATCGGCAGAAGCAAGAGTTCAAGAGAAATTCTATCTCGTTTTGAACTCTCAACTCGTTTTTAAGCAAAATCAAGCAAGCGATTCAGGTATGTTAATAGAAATCCACTTCCAAATCGATATGATTCTTTAAATGTTTTAACAGATTCTGTTTACACCAATCGTTTATAAACCCTAACTATACGTGTTTTTACAAAATTATCTTATTACGTGTCTTTTACAAAATTATCTTTGTATAGTCGACTACAAAATCATGTTTTTATACGTGTTTTTACAGAATGGAATCACCAACCATGGACGACGATAGCGATTTTAGTGACACTACTTATGAAGCGAGTACCGATGATGAGGAGTTGTCAGATTGTGTCATTGGACCTTGAAGAGGAGGAGGAGGTTACTTCTTGAACAAGAACAACAAGTGATCGTTTCTTAAATAAAGAACACGCAACTTTATTTTGTTAATGATGTAGATGGGTTAGATGTTGGTGAGAACTTGGCTGAAGATAACGATGATATTCAATACATTGAAGAGGATAATGAAGGTACTGAACACGTGGTAAAAGGGAAAGTATATCCAATTCATGACCCAAACATGAACTGGAAAGAGATGAGACCAATTCTTGGGCATAGGTATGAATATCCTACACAACTGAAGTTTGCTTTATGTTTTTATGGAGTGGTAAATGGATATCTACTGAGTTATAGAAAAATTGAAACAAAAAGGCTCCATGTTGTATGTGGGAACAAAGATGTAGGCTATGCTTGTCCGTTGAGATTATGGGCATCTTGGATGCAAGGTGAGAAGTCTTTTCAGATTAAAAGCCTTAATGATAATCACAATTGTAGTAGGATTTACAGTTTAGGGTCCTTAGTGACAGCCTCATGGATTGCTAAGATGTATCTTAGAGAACTTATTGCAAGACCTTTCGTTAAAACAAGAGAAATGCAAGCTGATATATTACGTGACTATATGGTTAAAGTCAGCAGGGGTCAATGTACTAGAGCAAAATCTATAGCAAGTCTTGAAATTGAGGGTTGTTTGAATGAACACTATGCAAAGATATGGGATTATGTGTATGATATTTTGAGAACCAATCCTGGAAGTTCTGTGAAACTGGGAGTAAATGGTATGCCAGATGGTAGTAATGTGTTTAGTAGGATTTATATATGTTTCAAATCTTTAAAAGAAGGTTGTGTTACATGTAGGAAGGTAATAGGCTTAGATGGAACATTTTTAAAAGGTTTATGTAAGGGAGAACTTCTAACAGCAACAGGTCGAGATGCAAATAACCAAATTTATCCCATAGCATGGGCTGTTGTAGAGGTAGAGAACAAAGATAATTGGAAATGGTTCATTGAATGCTTAAAAGATGATATTGGAATATCTTATGGAAGGGGTCTTACATTTATATCGGATCAACACAAGGTGCAACTATTTTAAGTTTTTTAATTATGTGTTATTTTCAATTGTATCTTATTTACGTCTATTTTGTAATGTAATCAGTGACTTGTAGAAGCTGTAAAGGATTTGCTTCCTCATGTTGAACATAGACAATGTGCAAGACATATATATGCAAATTTTTAGAAGAAATTTAATGGGGTAGAATTCCGGAACTTGTTCTAGGCAGCATCCAAAACATCTCTTGAGCATGAGTTTGTCTCAATTATGGATAAAATCAAATCCATAAACACTGAAGCATACAGTCATTTAATTGAAAGAGACCCAAATACATGGTCTAGGGCTTGCTTTGAAGTCGATAGAGCATGTGAATCTGTTGAGAATGGGATTAGTGAGAGCTTTAATTCCGTTATTTTGAGTGCAAGAAGAAAACCAATTATTACAATGTTGGAAGAGATTAGAATGTTTCTAATGGAGAGGAACTATAATATGAGTAAGAAATCACAGAAATGGGATGGTAAGATACGCCCGGCTATAAGGAAAAAAATAAAAGATTGGTCAAAAAATTCAAGGTAAGTGATTGTTGGTTTCGTTTTTAATTTGTTTATGATTTTAGTTAGGTTTTATTCTATTTTTCTGATGTTTCTATGCTGAATTTGTTGTATTTTGCTGCTGTTAATGCTGTTTTTATTTGCAGTTTTGTTGCTATTGTGTTGCTGATTTTGCAACTGTTTTTTTTTTTTTTTTTTTTTTGCTGTTTTGCTGATATATGATGTTATTTTTGCTGCTGATTTGCTATTATATTTTATGTTGTTTTGCTGTTGATATTTGATGTTGTTTTGCCACTAGTTCTTTGTTGTTTGTTTTTCTTTCTTATTAGCTAGTTATTATGTTGTTTAAGTTCAATTTTTGTTTATATTCAGGTCCTGGATCGTTATTCCAAGTGGTGACAGTGGTGACAATGCATTTGAGGTAAGGAATGTATATGAAGCCTACACAGTTGATTTAGATAATAGAGAATGCAGTTGCAAATTGTGGCAAATATCGGGATTACCTTGTTTGCATTCGGTATCTGCTATTTACTACATCTACAGTGACCCTGAAGATTATGTAAGTGATTGGTTTAGGGTGGAGAAGTTCAAAGAAACCTACACGCACTATATGAAACCGTTTAATGGAAGTAAAATGTGGAAATCAATACCTTACATTCAACCTCTTCCTCCAAAGGAGAGACGGATGCAAGGTAGGCTATCAATCAAAAGAAAGAGACATAAAACTAAAAAACAAGGCAAGTACAAGAAAGTATCGACCAACGGAAGATACATGACATGTAGCAATTGTTTAGAGAAAGGACATAATATAAAAACATGTACAAATGAGAAAAAGACCAAATCACCAAAAGAACCTAAGAAAACACCGGAGGCCTAGATCAAGGATGACGATTGAAGATAACATTGAAATAGGTGGAAAAGGTCGGAGAGGCGGGAGAGGAGGGAGAGGCGGAAGAGTTGGTAGAGGACACTTTGTTGAGCAAGAAGGCCAAATAATTCATGAAGACGCCTAGCATGATCAAGATGTGAAAGTTGGTGTTAGAATTCAAATTGATGAGAAGTTGTTGAAAAGCCAAGTTGTCGAACCACCTTAACTACAAAGACTAAAAGTATTTGCTTATGTTTTGTTTTACCCTTTTTATCTTGGTTAAAAATTGTATGACTATTTTAAATAGCAAAACTGATATTATTTTGCTTGCAATTGTGGTATTTGTCTTATAATTTGTTACAAACATATAGCTAACAAGAAAAGATTAAAAAGTGTTTTAACTAATAGTAAGTACATAAAAAATCAACATAATTTGCTGACATGTCAATTTTTGACACATAGATTATTCATGTCAGCATAGTATATATGACATGTATGCCACATAAGCAAAAAAATGTTTTAATAAGTTATGTCATTTTTGCGTTCAAATTTAGTGTGTGGAGGGACTTTTACGTGAAAAAAATTGTTGAGGGACTTTAGTAAAGAAAAACAGAAAGTATGTTGGTTTTTTATGGTATTTCCCTTTTACGTTTTGGTCTAATTTTAACGTGTTAACACACCGTAATGGGCGCGCATGATTGAACATTTTTACAACAACCTTTTATTTTGTTTAACACTCATGTCACATAGTGCGGGTCCAACGTCCCCTTAACACATAGGTCTAATAAAACGTTTCAACCTTACCTTTTTCATGATTTTACACCCTTTCGCAACAAGGAGACCTTAATACTAGTTTTTTACAAAAATCCCTTTTTAATATACACTTTTAAGTAGTAGGACCTTGATCTAATACAAACATTTAATTCATTTGACTAAATAATATGATATGTTATAATAATTATGTTTTTCATCAAATTAAAACACCTTTTTATTAGTATGACGTCCAACCCCTTTTGACTAGTTTTGCTGCGTTTTCGTGCTTCCTTTCCGTCCCTTTTCTCTTTTTTAGGTTTTTCTAAAGCCAAAAAATCAACGTTCATTAAATTTCACGAGTTCATTGTGAAATCAAATAACTAAATAAATATGTTTGTAATATATCCGAACGTTTTCATTAATTATTTTATTATATTTCTTTGACCCCTTCTTGGACGTTCCAATATATTAATTCACATCTCCATCGTTTTCTTTCACTTTCAACACCAAAAAAGTCCACAGAGTTTTATCATCTTTGCAACTTGTGGATGAGCTTGATCCAACACAAAGACGAGACCTTATACTCGGCTCTATTATGGCTAGTTCATGACACGTGTATATTTCGAGGCGTCATATATTATTTCAGATGATCATTTATTATGTTGTCGTGGCACCTTTTTAAAAAGTTTGAATACGATGGTATCAATATCATCATGGTAAAAGACATTGACGTAGTATTTAGGATAATTTGTTGTGTACATGGCAAAAAAAATTGAAAGTACTAAGTGGGTTTAAGCATGAATGATTACCTTTTTAAGGCGGGTGCGTTGACGTGTTATATATATTTTTGGGTTTTCTCTTTCGTTTGCTATAGCGAGTATCCTAACAACCCAAATTGATACCCCAAGACATCAACAACGAACCGAACACGTCTCGATACACTTTTACCCATATTACGACTATCTTTTTAGGTTTTCTCATTAGTTTGCTATAGCAAGTGGATACCCTTTCAGCCATATAATCGAACCTGAATCACGATGTGATGTTCTTATTTTTATCAACGTTTGATTATTTTGTTTATCATTAACGTACTTTGCATGATAATGTACAACTCACCAGTAAGTTTTTCTCCTTTTTTTTAGGTTGAGCACCAGTGTCCAGTTTGATGGTTTGTCGAAACAATGCCTTACAAATTTTAGTATTGTTTTCTATTTTGTTTGTTACAACGAGCGTCTCAGCATGTGAGTTACCCGTTGTGAAGCGTCAGTGCCGACTCTTGGGTTGGGCAACCCGGGCGACCGGCCGAGGCACATATTTTTTGGGGGCATAAATTTTTTATATATTATATTTTTTTTAATAAAATAAGTACAAATCTTAATCCTTTTATTAGATAGTAGGCGCAATCTTTTTTTACCCATAACCCATTTGAGATAATGGGCCTACGGGTCATTTTATTTCGTTATTCGTTAGAGCCTACGGGCCTTTTCATTTCAACTCGGCCTAGGCATTTAAATTCTCGGAGACGGCCCTGTGAAGCGTGGATCAAATATCCAGCTTATACAACTACAATCGAGTGATTTTTCAACATCGTGAAAAACGTTTGTTGTTAGTTTGCCAACCCTCCTTATTTCACCTTTTGTCACTTATAGATAGATGATAATTAAGCATGCTTTACAGAAGTACATAATATTATTAACAAAATAATACGTATTTAAGGCATTACATTTTATAAACTCATTTGATAACATTTATCGTGTCCTAATAATTTCAAAAAATTGGTCATAACCTTTTTAAATTTATACCAAATAAGTATGTATTTGGTTGCACCACGTATATGAAACCACATGCGGTGGCTTCTATTTAGATGTCGTTAATGTGCTGCTACTAACTGTGTATCATCATTGCATTGCATTGCATTAGTCGTTGTTCACTTAATTACAACTTCCTTTAACACATCACTAGATTTCGTAACCATATTCAAGGACACGAGCGTCTATATCGCGATTATTTTGCAGAGAATCCGGTATATCCTTCAGATCTATTTCGACGGAGATTTCGTATGTGTCGCCCTCTATTTCTCTGTATTCTAAGTGAGGTAGTATAAGCTCACGAGCCCTACTTTGTCCAAAAACGAGATAATGTCGGAAGACTCGGTTTATCTCAAATGCAAAAGATGACCGCGGCGCTTAGAATGATGGCCTATGGGGTTACCGTAGATATTATGGATGAATACATACGCATTGGTGAAAGCACCGCAATAAAGAGCCTAAAAAAATTTTGCTAGACAATAGTAAGTACTTATTCAACTGAATATCTATGTTCACCAAACACCAATGATATTACCTGATTGCTTGCTGTTGCGGATCAACGAGGATTCCTTGGAATGCTCGAAAGCATTGACTGCATGCATTGGAAGTGGAAAAATTGTCCCACAGCCTGGAAAGGTATGTATTCAGGCCACATTCGTGAACCTACTATTATTTTAGAGGCGGTTTCCTCATACGATCTATGGATATGGCATGCATTTTCTGGTATGCCGGGTTCACATAATGACATTAACGTGCTAGAGAGGTCTTTTGTTTTAACGAAACTTGCGCAAGGGCGTGCTCCTTCGGTCAATTACGCAATCAACGGTCACGACTATACTATGGGGTATTACCATGCAGATGGTATTTATCCTAAGTGGCAAACTTTTGTGAAGACGATTCCATCACCAAGAGGGAACAAACATAAATATTTTGCAAAAGCACAAGAATCTGCAAGAAAAGATGTCGAGCGAGCATTTGGTGTGCTTCAACAACGATTTGCAATCATTCGAGGACCTTCACGAATGTTCAAAGTGAAGGTGCTAACAAATATAATGAAAGCATATGTTATTCTTCATAATATGATCATCGAAGATGAACGTGATGATGGTGACAATCTTAACATTGAGTATGATCAACTTGATGATGATCTCCCCGAATTGTTACGCACTCAAACATGCGAGTTTATGGACTTCATCCAACGCCATCTTTGTATTAGAGATAGCTCGGCACATTATCAACTTCAAGAAGACCTAATTGAACATCAATGGCTACTCTATTCTCAACAATAAACGGTATCGCGTTATATTTTAATATTTCGTTAATGTTTTTTGTTGGAGTTAGAATTATGCTATGTGATGATCATTAGAATTATCTATGTAAGAGCAAAACTTATTAGCTCAAATTTTGTTTTTAATTGGCGTCTATTTGGGTCATTTGCTTGTAATGTGTTAGGATTGTGCAACGAGTTCGTCCGGACCGAACCAACAATCTGTTACTTTTGTTTGTCTCGTTAATGCTTCTGTAATGCTTCTCTATGAAGGTGCACTTTGTTGACCGGTTAGAGGGGCATTATCGTCACTATGTTGCTATTGTTGTTATTATATATGTTCTTGTGATTTGTTCTTTCGTATTTCAGCACATTATACAGCATTAGTGTTTAGATTGCAACTGTGATTTGTTTGTATTGCAGTATTGTTATTGTATTTAGGACTAATCATGATATTATGTAGTGCCATATTTATGCCATGCCTGAGGTTTTGGCCATGATTACTTAAAGATGGCAAAAATTGAAAACGTTATAGACAATCTGAGGTTTGGGCAGAACTACAATGGTATGCAAATATAAAGGCATCAGTAGGTAGGTAAAGGTGAATGAATTGCATATGCTCATGTTTACTTCTTCCATCAAATATAAAGGCATCAGTGGGCAGAATTACAAACCTGTTGTACTGTTGTTAATGGAAGAAGTCAGGCAAGAGTTATACAAAACTAAAGTTACAGTAGTTGTGTTCATATGCTCATGTTTGTGTTGATGAATGATTTGCGTGGTTTGGATTTGAAATGAAAGATGAATTTGTAGGTATTAAAAAGTTGCTGCATTATTTTTATTATTTCCTAACTAAATATTAAAGTTGTTGCATTATAAAAATCCCATGTAACTCAGAGAACCCGCGAACCCAAATCTATAAAACCGGTTTTAATACCTGGACCGAGCCATTTATAAAAGGTCCGGTTCTGGGTATGAAAAATCATTCAAACCGATTCTGGTCCGGGCCGGTCTGGATCATACCTATTGGTTAACATGTGAAAGTCTGGATTATTTGTTCTATTTTTTCTAAAAATTTTAATAGAAATATATAATAAGACAAAATATTATGTAGTTAAAATTGTAAATGATAGAAAGAGAAAAAATAATAAAAAAATAATATAGAGATAGATATAGAGGATAGGAAGTGGGGTTTTTTTTAACATGAGAGGCAAATTTTAAAAAGTAGTGATATTTTGTTATATTATAGGGTTAAAGATACTGAAAAGGATGTGAATGCTCTAACCTCCTATCATGCATGTGTAGTAGGCTATTTTCCAATCCTAAAACACGCATATATTCCAGAGTTCACACATATAGCATGCACATCCATTTACACTCATACACATTCTAAGAGTCTTACATACATGCGTGTAAAAATAAAAGACAATTCGTGTGATCGAGGTATTCCCAAAACACCTTCCAAAGAGAGTCGAAATGCCTTTTGATTCCTCAATAGCAACCACGACGTATTCAAAATTTCTTACTAAACTACATAATAGTTTCTCAAGTATTCGTTGATCTTCATTGATTTCTCTATTTAACCTTAATTAATTAGGTAACATGGTCACACAATTATAATATTCTTCAGTGCAATGGATTTAGATCCCTTCATCTTTAATCCATTGGATTCACCTCTTATGGTATGTAACTTTACATTTTTGACCCGTTTGTTTCCCATGTATGCTTTGTGTAACATCTCCCAAGCACCTTTTAAAGTTTTTAGATATCGGAATTCTTTCAAATTATGGTTCATTAACGGCTTATAGAAGATAAAGTGATCTTGTCGTGGTTCTTGTTTTCCCCAAATTCAGTTTTAGTGCAAGAGTGGTTTTAGTTCGTTCCCTATATATGTCATCAATATCATGCTCCACAGATCTTGACATTCAAATAAGACTTTCACTGTTTGTTCCAGTGGTAGTAGTTTTGCCCAATTAAATTAAGCAATTGAGTTTGTACACCATTTGTATTGTTTGTGTCATACTTGATTGCTTATAATTGGGATACCAAGACTTGCATTCGATCTTGAACATGAATACTAATGTGTGATTGCCAGAATGATGCATAAACAAAGTTATGTTTTTGTTCAATATGATCGATAAATAGAGGAAAGAGGGAACAATGGGTTGCTTGAACAAAGTAAATTTTGATAGAATATGAAATTGTGTGAATTGTCGATTAGATTCAAATGCCAGACAATCATATGAATATATGCGTACTCAATAATCACATCGTTAAATAACAACCCTATCCTAAACGACGCTAATGTGCATATCAGACAACTAACTATACAAGACTTACAATAACAATGTGAAAACAATTCTAGCTTATTTAATCCAATGATTTGTTGGAAGTTTTAAGTAAAAGTTGTGTGAATGAAGTTTCAATAAGGAAGTGGTAAAGTCGTAAAGGTTGTCCCACATCGGATTGGGAACAAAATAATGAGTGGTATATAAAGTAGAGTCTTTACCAATCATTTGAATCTTTATTATATGTTTTACCACAAGTCCTATGTGCGCGTAGAGCGGGGTGCAAATTTGTGTTTCTGGACTAGAAATTCATCAAACCTGAGAACATGTTTTCACTACAAGAAATTCTATCTGATATGACGAAAATTTTACCCCCTATAGCAACGATTTGGCGTCGCAAGTGATGTCGCTATAGGTCTGGTAGTCGTCGTTGCCATAGAGTTCTCTTTTTGCGACGACTTGTCGTCATTATAGGCTTTCGTTGCAAAGATTATTGAATTTAAAATAAAGATTTAATAAAATAAATATTAATCTATTGAGACGACTTGTCGTCGACTTGTCGTCGTTATAGGTAATTAAATAAACAACAATAAATTCACTTTTTAGCAACGACTTATCGTCGCAAAAAGTGATGTTTTATTTATTTATTTATTTTATAAATTCAGTTTCTCAACTAATAATAGTAATAAAAAGCTGTAAAACAACGACTATTTATAACTAGAAAACTGTAAAGTTCAAACTATATTAATATAAATAGCAATCAAAATTTATTAAATGTTTGTAAAATTGTTCAAATGTAAACTAACAAATTCAATTTCATCACTATGATCCGGGTCTTGACTCCATCACTCCATGACACATGTTCTTCGTTTCACCATCCTAAAAGTCGTCTTCTTTATATGGCATTTCCTGCATATAGAAACTGTAAATCGTTGACTACAGAAAGCTGTTTTAACTGTGGCATGACAACATCAAAATGAGCATTACCTTCTAGATAGCTTGTAGACTCCATTCATCCAAAACAGTCCAAACTAATCACGTATACTTAAAAGTTCAAACTTCATAGCTCACAGCCATATGATGGAGAAGGTAAATTTGGCATTTAAATTGTCAACCCGCGGTTTACCCACATTAACTGCAATATTCACTATAATAATTTAGTCACCAAACCATACCAAATTTTAAGTACAATAAAAACAATAAAAACCCACTTTAAAATCTCATCTTTAAACCATACAGATAAATTAATTGTTTAAATAATTACCTCTGAAGCCGTCCAACGATAAGTACCGGTTTCAGCTGTCAGCCAACACTGCTGGTAACAAATTAACTTGTATTTTTTAACACATAATCTAAAACAGAATACTTATTAGAATGAATTCTAAACTTTACCTTGATGTTTATGTTACTAAAAAAGTTTCCATATGCAGCTAAATTCAGCATTTCAGTCCTTGGAACACTGGAGTATGTTTGATTTTACAACAACAACGCAGTCCATAAATCTATATAGCCCCTAGCCTGAAAAAAAAAAAAGATTCACATATTACCAGGCCCTTAAACCCCGAACCAACCAGACCAGACCAGCACACTTTATCCAAGTCTTATATAAGTATAATAGAGTAACTTTGAATTCATGGGATATACAGAAAACAAAACCATGTTTGAAGACTTGCCTGATCTTTTTCCAATAAAGCCCTCCAATTGAGCATGTGAGAAAGCGCCTTTGCAGCTCGATAGAAAAGGGCGATCTAGTAATTTAAATCACCAAGCCATATAATTCAACTGCACACACAAAACACAAGGAAAATCTAAAAATCATCAAACATACAAAAACTAAAATGTAAACCATGTTTTGAACTTTTACATACTCCAGCTCGAAGATTGTTCGTGGAGAATTTCCGTCCCCCGTTCTTAGAATCCGTGGAAACCGAATTTTTCTATGAATTTCCATACTGCCCGAGTTTTGCCTGAACTCGTCGCCTTCTTTTGAACCCGAAGTCAGTTGACTGCATATGAAGCAAAAGCTTGTTTAATGCAACGATATGCTAATTGAGATCGAACCCTGCATACATTTAACATAAATATTAGTATAAATCACTTTAAGGCAAACCTATGGAAACTGTGTTCGATGAAATCACGTTTATTAAACACTAATTTTCGGTAAGCTTTAAGGCTGTGTCCGATGACTACAATCATCGGCAATGCTCAAGCACCCTAATTTTTTGGTAAGCTTCCAATTCCATACAGATTTAACCTAGGTCACCAAGAATCGGTCATTAAACACTCGAATACACAACCACTTACATTATCAAGTTAGGTTAAACCAAATTATCCCTAATGTAGACCTAATTTGAGCTAAATAACAACTAATTTGAACTAATGTAAAGAAAAAGGCACATACTACTTACCGGCCAAGGATATGGCAGAGGGCGGTAGCAGGCGCTGTCGGAGCGGCTGAGGCAGCGAAGTAGCAGGCATGAACGGCGGTGGGAACGACGGAGGTTCACGGTGGTTGGAGCGCCGGAGGCTGGCGGTGGTGGCAAACGGCGGAGAGATCTTAGGTAGTGCTACGGCGGATGTGTTTAGAACGATGGTGTGTTTGTGAGCTGCGTAACTGTGTTTAAGGTTGAAATAGGTTAAATTTGGGGGAACCCTGTGGCAACGATAAGTTGTTGCCATAGGTAAATGAAAATTAAAAATAAAGCTATTTTTTGGCAAAAAGAAAATATTATTTAACTGTTGATACGATAAGTCGTTGCAATAGGGTTGACATATTTATAAATAGTTTCGGCTCAAATAAAAGAAAAGGAAAACTAAAAGGGAAAATACCTATAGAGACGACTAGTCGTCGCTATAGGGTTTTTGTTTGGCGCTAGGATTTTGGCTCGCCCGCTCAACCCTATGTCAACTATTATCGTCGCTATAGGCTACGTCTTGGAAAATAATTGTCAAGTCTTATGGCAACAACAAGTTGTTGCTATAGGTGATCTATAACAACGACAATTGTCGTCGCTATAGGGTTCGTCATATCAGATTAAATTTCTTGTAGTGTTTGTTTCTTTTTCTGGATTTTATAATACAAGTTTTCTAGCATATTTAAATGTCATATTGTTGTATAAGTTAAAAATTTGTGTATAAAATGTTTTTAGGACAAAAGCAAGCTATAAAAGAATTTCGAAAACGTCTCGGTGTTATTATCTGTTTGACCGCCTAAAATTGGACCGACCCTACCTATATACGCTATACTTGCCTGTAAGCACCCACAGAATCAACAAAACGAGGGGAAAACCTATCAAATTCAAATTTGTTAGCATCTTGTGCCGTATAAAAATTATTTAATTCACAATTTTTTATTGAAGATTTAAAACTAAACTTTAGCCGAAATAAATTAAAAATATTCAACTTAAAAAGGAAACGTATTAGATTTAAGTCCGTAAAATATAAATAAATAAAATAAAAATAGGGGGTTTGAAGAAACACTAACCGGACCCCGGACAGATTACTGGTAACCTGGGGGTTGGGTAGCTGTTTCCCACGAGGGGTTAGACCCTAAGAAGATGGTTCTTCTGATAACCTGCAAAACAGACACCGTGAGCTCGTCACTGAGAAGGGGGGGTTCCTCCTTGTGACCACCCTCCGGCGTGAGAATCAGACTAGATTGCTCTTTAAATATAAAAGTATATTAAGAGATTGCTAGAGCAGATATCAGGTATAATATGATAAGATAATAATGTAATAATGTGTGTTTAGATGATCATACCATTTGGGGTATTTATAGCCGAAGGTAGGTTTCCAAGGAGGTATGGCCGGCTGCAACAGTGTTCCTGTTCATCAACAGTAGCCTACGCACGTGCCCTGCTGGTAGTTGGTGGGTAGGCAATGGCTGATAGTGACCAGGCCTGCTGCATACTATTCCCTTTCCAACTGCCGGCTACGCACGTGGTTTTCTTCATCCTTTGAGGATGAGTTAACCTTTGAACGTGGTAGATATTAGGTGTGAAGTTTTGCTTCCTCTTTCGTGATTGTGCGGGTAGAACCGTCACTTGCACTTAGTAGGATGGCAAAACTTTACCCATATCTGACCTGCGTGTAGGTTTTCTTCATCCTTTGAGGATGAGTTAACCTTTGAACGTGGTTGATAACAGGTGAGGTTTTGCTTCCTCTTTCGTGATTGTGCGGGTAGAACCGTCACTTGCACTTAGTAGGATGGCAAAACTTTACCCATATCTGACCTGCGTGTAGGTTTTCTTCATCCTTTTAAGGATTTTGTTTTGAACCGTTCGACGCGCGGTTGTCAATAGGTTAGTGTTCAGTTTCCTTTCATGATTCATGCGGATAGACCGGCACTTTCATTTAATGGGATAACTGAACTTTTCCCCTTCAACTGACCTGCGTGAAGGTTTGTCACGCTTTTGGGTTCGTGCGGGTAGGACCGCCTTCCCACGCAACGACTCCACGTAATGTGAATGCCGTCACCAGTGTTGCATAGTTTAACCGTTCGACGCGCGGTTGTTGATAGGTTATTGTTCAGTTTCCTCATTATGATTCGTGCGGATAGACCGGCACTTTCATTTTTGGGTGCTGAACTTTTCCTCTTCAACTGACCTGCGTGAAGGTTTTTTCCTGTTATTGGGTTTGTGCGGGTAGGACCGCCTTCCCACGCAACGACTTCACGTAATGTGAATGCCGTCACCAGTGTTCAGAAAAGTATTAAATGTAAAATCATCAGCTTCGATGTTCTAAAGAGAATCATTTCCATTAGAAGTGGCTCTTGGCCTTTTCTTTACAAATTGGAATTGATTTACATGCAAATTGTGTAAATGAGCTCCCTTCCATGTTGTTGGGATGGGAGTGCCATCGAGCCGATACGCACCTGGTTCGGGATCTCGTTCTTTACGCAGCATGTAGTCTCGACATTGAAGCTGGAATTTTTATTCGTTTATCCCCATCTGGGGTTCTACACGCACCCGCCTGCTCAGCCTTTATTGCGCCACGAGGTGCGCGAGCGTCCCATCTCTGACAAATGCTTCGACCATGTCTTTTACATCTATGCATTCTTCAGTGTTGTGGCCCTTTGTCTTGTGAAAGTCACAGTATTTGCTCCGATCAGCATCGTGACGATGTCGGATTATCGGAGGTTTTGGCCACGGGAGCTCTTCAGTGGCGAATATCTCAGTGACGCTTTTGGTGAGTGGCGTCCATCTGGAGTTTCGGTGCGGCTGTACATTATCCCTTCCGCCCAATCGATGTTGCAAGCCGGATGAGGTGTCAAAGTTTACCCTTGACTGCCAGATGCCTAGCTTCCGCTTTTTATTTAGTCGGGCGGTGAGGACGTTGTCCTCTCTCGTCTTCTGAGTGTAGAGGTTTGTGCTCTGTGGGAGATCTCTACCCAGTTGCTTCTCCGTTTCCGCATAGCGCTTTGCTGCTGTCATGATGGCATCCCATGTGGATGGCATGCCATCTTTACCCGTTAGGGTGCGGATGAGCTCTGGGTCATGCGCGCCCTGGATGAAGGCAGCGCGAACAAGATCTTCGCTGATATTGCCCAAACTTAGCTTCTTTGAGTTGAAGCGAGTGATGAAGTTTGGCAGAGATTCATCTTCTTCTCGTATGCATTTGAGGATTGTCCATTGCTCCTCGGTATACTTCCGTTGCTGGCTGAAGTGTTGGCTAAACTTCTGTTGGAAGTCTGCCCAGTCGTAGATGTGGTTGACCGGTAGACGATCAAACCAAGCTCTAGCAGCCCCAACAAGCGTCATTTGGAACATGTAGCACCACGTGGGTTCCGTCCAATTGCTGACGGTTGCCCCCGCTATGAACCTGTTCAAATGATCGTCTGGATCAGATAAACCGTCATATGTGCCTATGTTAGGCATTTGTTTGGCACTCTTTGGGGCGATTGCTTCCGCAATGTCCCTTGCAAACTTGGACGTTCCTGCATTTGCAACGTTTGGCCTGAACGTTTTGGAGAAGTCTCGTGGACTTCCACCTGTGCTTTTTGGTTTGAAGGCTTGTCCAAAATGCCTTTTCGGTTGGGATTCCGTTTCCTTACGCTTCCCTTTTGCCCTATGGCGAGGGTTCGCGTCGGAGTCGGATTCCTCCGAGTCATCCTCCCAGTATTCGAATTCGTCGGCCTGTTGCAAGGAACGCAAGCGTTCATCCAACTCAGCCTGGAATTCCTTTTGTCGTGCCTCCGCCCATGCCTTAACTTCATCGAGAGTTTGGCGGGGGAGTCTTCGTTTCTCAAACTGGGTATCGGTGGATCCCAGTAGGCGATCATTTACTGCACTTGCCCCAGCTTTGGTAAGTGGGGTAGTGTTCGTAAAATTTACTTCACTTGCCCCGGCTTCGGTAGCCGGGGTAGTGTTCGTAAAAACTGTGTTGCCGGTATTCCTCCCAGTAGCTGGGGTTGTGGTTACCGGAATTTCTCTAACCATCTTTGTAGAAGTTTGAAAAAACTGGAGAAAATTGTAGTTCTAGCTTTATGCACGGATGGCGCCAATGAAGAAACACTAACCGGACCCCGGACAGATTACTGGTAACCTGGGGGTTGGGTAGCTGTTTCCCACGAGGGGTTAGACCCTAAGAAGATGGTTCTTCTGATAACCTGCAAAACAGACACCGTGAGCTCGTCACTGAGAAGGGGGGGGTTCCTCCTTGTGACCACCCTCCGGCGTGAGAATCAGACTAGATTGCTCTTTAAATATAAAAGTATATTAAGAGATTGCTAGAGCAGATATCAGGTATAATATGATAAGATAATAATGTAATAATGTGTGTTTAGATGATCATACCATTTGGGGTATTTATAGCCGAAGGTAGGTTTCCAAGGAGGTATGGCCGGCTGCAACAGTGTTCCTGTTCATCAACAGTAGCCTACGCACGTGCCCTGCTGGTAGTTGGTGGGTAGGCAGTGGCTGATAGTGACCAGGCCTGCTGCATACTATTCCCTTTCCAACTGCCGGCTACGCACGTGGTTTTCTTCATCCTTTGAGGATGAGTTAACCTTTGAACGTGGTAGATATTAGGTGTGAAGTTTTGCATCCTCTTTCGTGATTGTGCGGGTAGAACCGTCACTTGCACTTAGTAGGATGGCAAAACTTTACCCATATCTGACCTGCGTGTAGGTTTTCTTCATCCTTTGAGGATGAGTTAACCTTTGAACGTGGTTGATAACAGGTGAGGTTTTGCTTCCTCTTTCGTGATTGTGCGGGTAGAACCGTCACTTGCACTTAGTAGGATGGCAAAACTTTACCCATATCTGACCTGCGTGTAGGTTTTCTTCATCCTTTTAAGGATTTTGTTTTGAACCGTTCGACGCGCGGTTGTCAATATGTTAGTGTTCAGTTTCCTTTCATGATTCATGCGGATAGACCGGCACTTTCATTTAATGGGATAACTGAACTTTTCCCCTTCAACTGACCTGCGTGAAGGTTTGTCACGCTTTTGGGTTCGTGCGGGTAGGACCGCCTTCCCACGCAACGACTCCACGTAATGTGAATGCCGTCACCAGTGTTGCATAGTTTAACCGTTCGACGCGCGGTTGTTGATAGGTTATTGTTCAGTTTCCTCATTATGATTCGTGCGGATAGACCGGCACTTTCATTTTTGGGTGCTGAACTTTTCCTCTTCAACTGACCTGCGTGAAGGTTTTTTCCTGTTACTGGGTTTGTGCGGGTAGGACCGCCTTCCCACGCAACGACTTCACGTAATGTGAATGCCGTCACCAGTGTTCAGAAAAGTATTAAATGTAAAATCATCAGCTTCGATGTTCTAAAGAGAATCATTTCCATTAGAAGTGGCTCTTGGCCTTTTCTTTATAAATTGGAATTGATTTACATGCAAATTGTGTAAATGAGCTCCCTTCCATGTTGTTGGGATGGGAGTGCCATCGAGCCGATACGCACCTGGTTCGAAAACGTCTCGGTGTTATTATCTGTTTGTCCGCCTAAAATTGGACCGACCCTACCTATATACGTTATACTTGCCTGTAAGCACCCACAGAATCAACAAAACGAGGGGAAAACCTATCAAATTCAAATTTGTTAGCATCTTGTGCCGTATAAAAATTATTTAATTCACAATTTTTTATTGAAGATTTAAAACTAAACTTTAGCCGAAATAAATTAAAAATATTCAACTTAAAAAGGAAACGTATTAGATTTAAGTCCGTAAAATATAAATAAATAAAATAAAAATAGGGGGTTCTAGTTTAATTCGAAGGGTTTTTCTATCTATGGTGGGTTTTCCCTTGAGACTGAAATAAGGATGATCGAGTAGGTTTAGTGACCCATCAATAATTTAGATGACCGTTAAGACGATAGGGTGTACTCCCAATTCACCAATTTCCTCACTGTGTCACGTAAACGTTACATAACACTAACTCAATAAGAGTATCCACAATAACATGTTTTTAGAGGTTGACTTTTTAAAATTTTTACATATCATCATTTTTTTTTTCTATTGTGAGTTTTTTTTTTTTTAGGGGGGGGGGGGGGATTTTCACGGAATTTTTTTTTAACAAAAACTAGAAAAATAAAAGTCGGAGTGGGCTCTTTCGAAGGCGATGGGGGTTGGATAATGAATATAAAAAAAGAATTTTGTTAAATGTTAAAAACAGGATGACATGACAATGTTTTGTTATTGTTTTTAGGGTCCTGATTAAATGAATTTTAGATGTTTTTAAAGACTAGTGTTTTTATATGGGAGTTGTGTGCATTTTTCTTTTTGGTGTTTTATTATCTTAGTGTAACATCCTACTTTTATGAATAAATAATAAAAGGTTGCTATTTAATTAGTTGTGTTAGTATTTAATTATGTAGAATAATAACAAGTTGAGTGTGAGCTTAGTAAACAAAAGATGCATTAAGGGGGGTGATGGGCCTTAAGGTTCATGGGCTTAGGGGTATATAAACACCCTTACACCTCCCTAAAACCCTAAACTCTCATTTCATCCTTGTCTCCACACACACAAACACTCTTATCATTTTGCATCCGAGTTGAAGAAATGGTAGATTCTTGTCGAATCTTCATCAAACTAGAAAACGCATCCTGATTCACGGATTGAATCAGACCTGAACCGAAACGAACCGAACCAAATAGGTACGTTTTCGAATAAAAGGTTAAGTGTTTGAGGTTGGTTTGCCATAAGATTTGATACTAAGGCACATTGGACCATATCATGAAAGAAAAACCCAAACTTTTCCATATATGGGTTGTTGGGTGCATTTTGGGATGAACATGTGAAGTTCGGACCATGTAAGAACTGTTAGGTGAAGTTGTTACAGCCACAACACGTTATACTGGTTAAACAGACCTTGGAGGGATGAAAGAAAAACGATTATAACAAAAGGGCATGAAAAACATATTGGAATTGTAAAAGTCTATTCGATTGGAATCGTAAAACTCGATTCTATTGGAATCGTAAAAGTCGATTTAATTCGTTTAAAGGTCAATTCGATTCGTTTAATAATTGATTCAATTCGTTTAAAAAGTCGATTCGATTCGTTTAAAACTTCGATTTGTTTAACAAGTTGATTCGTTTAAATAGTCGATTCTAATAAATTTTTAATAAAGCCTTATTAACCCCAGCCTGGGGCTCTGCCCATTGGATCCTGCTAGGGGTTGCCGCCCCTAGGACCCTGCAATCCGGGGCGCTGCACCCGGACCCACGTTCGTTATGGGCTTCACTAACTTAAAACGTATGATCAAGTTAGAAATAGTAAATGATACTGATAATGGTTACACAGTTAGCCGTGCGCAGCTAAGGAGGAGTGTTACAATTAACTCCGAGAGAAACAGGATCTAGGTGAGTTTCTAGTCCCTTTTCTTTGTTATGTTTTTTGGGGCTGCGTGCATACCTTATGTGATAAGTTAATACGCATACTCTAACTAGTAAGTATATGGTATGTGAATGTTGTATGTGTATAGAAAGGTTTCAAATGTATGATTGTATATATATGGATATATAAAAGTATGCATGGATGGTCGTATGGTCGTAAGGTTAAACGTTGGAAACCCTAATAATATATGCGAAGGTAAATGGTTGCAGACCATAATAATATCTGCGAATGTTAAAAAGTTACAAACCTTAATAATATCTGCGAAGATTAGAGTGTTGCATCCCCTTATAATATCTGCGGAGGTTATAGGGAGAAAGGTTCTTTAAAACGTAAAGATAGTTATATAAGTACTAAGTAAGTTAAGTCAAGAAAGTACGAAAGTATGAATGCACGTACGTATGTATGTATGTATGTATGTATGTATGTGTGTATGTATGTATGTATGTATGTATGTATGTATGTATGTATGTATGTATGTATGTATGTGTAAGGCCCCGTTACCGGTAGCCCTACTTTCGTGTTGGATTTACTCATAAACACAGTTCTAAATATCAGAGTTAATTAAAACATTTACGCGGAATATAAAACTTTCATAAAACATTACATAATTCATAACTTGTCTCAAAACATCCTTTGTCTTTCACATTAAAACATTAAAATTAAAACATCGTAAGTCTTCAGATGCCAGGCTCTTATTCTTCTGCCATGTGTCCCCGCTCAAGCCAGCTGTCTCATCCTACTCACCTGCGTGCATACTAAAAGTCAGCTACGCTGAGTGAGTTCTAGTTAATCACATAATCATACAATACATTCTTTACATTTCATACTTAACCTCCTAACTTTCTTTCATACACACTTAAGTGCTTTTACTTTCATTTTTACCTTCATACTTTCTTTACATACATAATCATACGTTTTAAAGAGCATTTCGCCCTATAACCTCACAGATATTATAAGGGTCTGGTCCCTAGTTTTCGAATATTAGAAGGGTTCGATTCCCTAACATCACATATATTATAAGGGTCTGGTCCCTACCATCACAGATATTATAAGGGTATGGTCCCTAGTTTCGAATATTAGAAGGGTTCGATTCCCTAACATCACAGATATTATAAGGGTCTGGTCCCTAACATCACAGATATTATAAGGGTCTGGTCCCTAGTTTTCGAATATTAGTAGGGTTCGATTCCCTCTTCGTTACCATACATTATACCCCGAGTATTTTTAGGGCTCGGTACCCTTTTCGTAACCGTACAACCATACATCATTATTTCCTTTTTTTATTATCTCTATCACGTTCATACGCATAAGCATTCATATTATACTTACCTTATACATAGCATTACAACCTGGCATCGGACCTTGAAGAGGAGGAGGAGGTTACTTCTTGAACAAGAACAACAAGTGATCGTTTCTTAAATAAAGAACACACAACTTTATTTTGTTAATGATGTAGATGGGTTAGATGTTGGTGAGAACTTGGCTGAAGATAAGGATGATATTCAATACATTGAAGAGGATAATGAAGGTACTGAACACGTGGTAAAAGGGAAAGTATATCCAATTCATGACCCAAACATAAACTGGAAAGAGATGAGACCAGTTCTTGGGCATAGGTATGAATATCCTACACAACTGAAGTTTGCTTTATGTTTTTATGGAGTGGTAAATGGATACCTACTGAGCTATAGAAAAATTGAAACAAAAAGGCTCCATGTTGTATGTGGGAACAAAGATGTAGGCTATGCTTGTCCGTTGAGATTATGGGCATCTTGGATGCAAGGTGAGAAGTCTTTTTAGATTAAAAGCCTTAATGATAATCACAATCGTAGTAGGATTTACAGTTTAGGGTCCTTAGTGACAGCCTCATGGATTGCTAAGATGTATCTTAGAGAACTTATTGCAAGACCTTTTGTTAAAACAAGAGAAATGCAAGCTGATATATTACGTGACTATATGGTTAAAGTCAGCAGGGGTCAATGTACTAGAGCAAAATCTATAGCAAGTCTTGAAATTGAGGGTTGTTTGAATGAACACTATGCAAAGATATGGGATTATGTGTATGATATTTTGAGAACCAATCCTGGAAGTTCTGCGAAACTGGGAGTAAATGGTATGCCAGATGGTAGTAATGTGTTTAGTAGGATTTATATATGTTTCAAATCTTTAAAAGAAGGTTGTGTTACATGTAGGAAGGTAATAGGCTTAGATGGAACATTTTTAAAAGGTTTATGTAAGGGAGAACTTCTAACAGCAACAGGTCGAGATGCAAATAACCAAATTTATCCCATAGCATGGGCTGTTGAAGAGGTAGAGAACAAAGATAATTGGAAATGGTTCATTGAATGCTTAAAAGATGATATTGGAATATCTTATGGAAGGGGTCTTACATTTATATCGGATCAACACAAGGTGCAACTATTTTAAGTTTTTTAATTATGTGTTATTTTCAATTGTATCTTATTTACGTCTATTTTGTAATGTAATCAGTGACTTGTAGAAGCTGTAAAGGATTTGCTTCCTCATGTTGAACATAGACAATGTGCAAGACATATATATATGCAAATTTTAAGAAGAAATTTAATGGGGTAGAATTCCGGAACTTGTTCTGGGCAGCATCCAAAACATCGCTTGAGCATGAGTTTGTCTCAATTATGGATAAAATCAAATCCATAAACACTGAAGCATACAGTCATTTAATTGAAAGAGACCCAAATACATGGTCTAGGGCTTGCTTTGAAATCGATAGAGCATGTGAATCTGTTGAGAATGGGATTAGTGAGAGCTTTAATTCCGTTATTTTGAGTGCAAGAAGAAAACCAATTATTACAATGTTGGAAGAGATTAGAATGTTTCTAATGGAGAGGAACTATAATATGAGTAAGAAATCACAGAAATGGGATGGTAAGATACGCCCGGCTATAAGGAAAAAAATAAAAGATTGGTTAAAAAATTCAAGGTAAGTGATTGTTGGTTTCGTTTTTAATTTGTTTATGATTTTAGTTAGGTTTTATTCTATTTTTCTGATGTTTCTATGCTGAATTTGTTATATTTTGCTGCTGTTAATGCTGTTTTTATTTGCAGTTTTGTTGCTATTGTGTTGCTGATTTTGCAACTGTTTTTTTTTTTTTTTGCTGTTTTGCTGATATATGATGTTATTTTTGCTGCTGATTTGCTATTATATTTTATGTTGTTTTGCTGTTGATATTTGCTGTTGTGTTTTGATGTTGTTTTGCCACTAGTTCTTTGTTGTTTTTTTTTCTTTCTTATTAGCTAGTTATTATGTTGTTTAAGTTCAATTTTTGTTTATATTCAGGTCCTGGATCGTTATTCCAAGTGGTGACAGTGGTGACAATGCATTTGAGGTAAGGAATGTATATGAAGCCTACACAGTTGATTTAGATAATAGAGAATGCAGTTGCAGATTGTGGAAAATATCGGGATTACCTTGTTTGCATTCGGTATCTGCTATTTACTACATCTACAGTGACCCTGAAGATTATGTAAGTGATTGGTTTAGGGTGGAGAAGTTCAAAGAAACCTACACGCACTATATGAAACCGTTTAATGGAAATAAAATGTGGAAGTCAATACCTTACATTCAACCTCTTCCTCCAAAGGAGAGACGGATGCAAGGTAGGCTATCAATCAAAAGAAAGAGACATAAAACTAAAAAACAAGGCAAGTACAAGAAAGTATCGACCAACGGAAGATACATGACATGTAGCAATTGTTTAGAGAAAGGACATAATATAAAAACATGTACAAATGAGAAAAAGACCAAATCACCAAAAGAACCTAAGAAAACACCGGAGGCCTAGATCAAGGATGACGATTGAAGATAACATTGAAATAGGTGGAAAAGGTCGGAGAGGCGGGAGAGGAGGGAGAGGCGGAAGAGTTGGTAGAGGACACTTTGTTGAGCAAGAAGGCCAAATAATTCATGAAGAAGCCTAGCATGATCAAGATGTGAAAGTTGGTGTTAGAATTCAAATTGATGAGAAGTTGTTGAAAAGCCAAGTTGTCGAACCACCTTAACTACAAAGACTAAAAGTATTTGCTTATGTTTTGTTTTACCCTTTTTATCTTGGTTAAAAATTGTATGACTATTTTAAATAGCAAAACTGATATTATTTTGCTTGCAATTGTGGTATTTGTCTTATAATTTGTTACAAACATATAGCTAACAAGAAAAGATTAAAAAGTGTTTTAACTAATAGTAAGTACATAAAAAATCAACATAATTTGCTGACATGTCAATTTTTGACACATAGATTATTCATGTCAGCATAGTATATATGACATGTATGCCACATAAGCAAAAAAAATATGTTTTAATAAGTTATGTTATTTTTGCGTTCAAATTTAGTGTGTGGAGGGACTTTTACGTGAAAAAAATTGTTGAGGGACTTTAGTAAAGAAAAACAGAAAGTATGTTGGTTTTTTATGGTATTTCCCTTTTACGTTTTGGTCTAATTTTTACGTGTTAACACACCGTAACGGGCGCACATGATTGAACATTTTTACAACAACCTTTTATTTTGTTTAACACTCATGTCACATAGTACGGGTCCAACGTCCCCTTAACACATAGGTCTAATAAAACGTTTCAACCTTACCTTTTTCATGATTTTACACCCTTTCGCAACAAGGAGACCTTAATACTAGTTTTTTACAAAAATCCCTTTTTAATATACACTTTTAAGTAGTAGGACCTTGATCTAATACAAACATTTAATTCATTTGACTAAATAATATGATATGTTATAATAATTATGTTTTTCATCAAATTAAAACACCTTTTTATTAGTATGACGTCCAACCCCTTTTGACTAGTTTTGCTGCGTTTTCGTGCTTCCTTTCCGTCCCTTTTCTCTTTTTTAGGTTTTTCTAAAGCCAAAAAATCAACGTTCATTAAATTTCACGAGTTCATTGTGAAATCAAATAACTAAATAAATATGTTTGTAATATATCCGAACGTTTTCATTAATTATTTTATTATATTTCTTTGACCCCTTCTTGGACGTTCCAGTATATTAATTCACATCTCCATCGTTTTCTTTCACTTTCAACACCAAAAAAGTCCACAGAGTTTTATCATCTTTGCAACTTGTGGATGAGCTTGATCCAACACAAAGACGAGACCTTAGACTCGGCTCTATTATGGCTAGTTCATGACACAAGTGTATATTTCGAGGCGTCATATATTATTCCAGATGATCATTTATTATGTTGTCGTGGCACCTTTTTAAAAAGTTTGAATACGATGGTATCAAATATCATCATGGTAAAAGACATTGACGTAGTATTTAGGATAATTTGTCGTGTACATGGCAAAAAAATTGAAAGGACGAAGTGGGTTTAAGCATGAATGATTACCTTTTTAAGGCGGGTGCGTTGACGTGTTATATATATTTTTGGGTTTTCTCTTTCGTTTGCTATAGCGAGTATCCTAACAAACCAAACTGATACCCCAACACATCAACAACGAACCGAACACGTCTCGATACACTTTTACCCATATTACGACTATCTTTTTAGGTTTTCTCATTAGTTTGCTATAGCAAGTGGATACCCTTTCAGCCATATAATCGAACCTGAATCACGATGTGATGTTCTTATTTTTATCAACGTTTGATTATTTGTTTATCATTAACGTACTTTGCATGATAATGTACAACTCACCAATAAGTTTTTTTCCTTTTTTTTAGGTTGAGCACCAGTGTCCAGTTTGATGGTTTGTCGAAACAATGCCTTATAAATTTTAGTATTGTTTTCTATTTTGTTTGTTACAACGAGCGTCTCAGCATGTGAGTTACCCGTTGTGAAGCGTCAGTGCCGACTCTTGGGTTGGGCAACCCGGGCGACCGGCCGAGACACATATTTTTTGGGGGCATAAATTTTTTATATATTATATTTTTTTTAATAAAATAAGTACAAATCTTAATCCTTTTATTAGATAGTAGGCGCAATCTTTTTTTACCCATAACCCATTTGAGATAATGGGCCTACGGGTCATTTTATTTCGTTATTCGTTAGAGCCTACGGGCCTTTTCATTTCAACTCGGCCTAGGCATTTAAATTCTCGGAGACGGCCCTGTGAAGCGTGGATCAAATATCCAGCTTATACAACTACAATCGAGTGATTTTTCAACATCGTGAAAAACGTTTGTTGTTAGTTTGCCAACCCTCCTTATTTCACCTTTTGTCACTTATAGATAGATGATAATTAAGCATGCTTTACAGAAGTACATAATATTATTAACAAAATAATACGTATTTAAGGCATTACATTTTATAAACTCATTTGATAACATTTATCGTGTCCTTCTAATAATTTCATAAAATTGGTCATAACCTTTTTAAATTTATACCAAATAAGTATGTATTTGGTTGCACCACGTATATGAAACCACATGCGGTGGCTTCTATTTAGATGTCGTTAATGTGCTGCTACTAACTGTGTATCATCATTGCATTGCATTGCATTAGTCGTTGTTCACTTAATTACAACTTCCTTTAACACATCACTAGATTTCGTAACCATATTCAAGGACACGAGCGTCTATATCGCGATTATTTTGCAGAGAATCCGGTATATCCTTCAGATCTATTTCGACGGAGATTTCGTATGTGTCGCCCTCTATTTCTCTGTATTCTAAGTGAGGTGGTATAAGCTCACGAGCCCTACTTTGTCCAAAAACGAGATAATGTCGGAAGACTCGGTTTATCTCAAATGCAAAAGATGACCGCGGCGCTTAGAATGATGGCCTATGGGGTTACCGTAGATATTATGGATGAATACATACGCATTGGTGAAAGCACCGCAATAAAGAGCCTAAAAAAATTTTGCTAGACAATAGTAAGTACTTATTCAACTGAATATCTATGTTCACCAAACACCAATGATATTACCTGATCGCTTGCTGTTGCGGATCAACGAGGATTCCTTGGAATGCTCGAAAGCATTGACTGCATGCATTGGAAGTGGAAAAATTGTCCCACAGCCTGGAAAGGTATGTATTCAGGCACATTCGTGAACCTACTATTATTTTAGAGGCGGTTTCCTCATACGATCTATGGATATGGCATGCATTTTCTGGTATGCCGGGTTCACATAATGACATTAACGTGCTAGAGAGGTCTTTTGTTTTAACGAAACTTGCGCAAGGGCGTGCTCCTTCGGTCAATTACGCAATCAACGGTCACGACTATACTATGGGGTATTACCATGCAGATGGTATTTATCCTAAGTGGCAAACTTTTGTGAAGACGATTCCATCACCAAGAGGGAACAAACATAAATATTTTGCAAAAGCACAAGAATCTGCAAGAAAAGATGTCGAGCGAGCATTTGGTGTGCTTCAACAACGATTTGCAATCATTCGAGGACCTTCACGAATGTTCAAAGTGAAGGTGCTAACAAATATAATGAAAGCATATGTTATTCTTCATAATATGATCATCGAAGATGAACGTGATGATGGTGACAATCTTAACATTGAGTATGATCAACTTGATGATGATCTCCCCGAATTGTTACGCACTCAAACATGCGAGTTTATGGACTTCATCCAACGCCATCTTTGTATTAGAGATAGCTCGGCACATTATCAACTTCAAGAAGACCTAATTGAACATCAATGGCTACTCTATTCTCAACAATAAACGGTATCGCGTTATATTTTAATATTTCGTTAATGTTTTTAGTTGGAGTTAGAATTATGCTATGTGATGATCATTAGAATTATCTATGTAAGAGCAAAACTTATTAGCTCAAATTTTGTTTTTAATTGGCGTCTATTTGGGTCATTTGCTTGTAATGTGTTAGGATTGTGCAACGAGTTCGTCCGGACCGAACCAACAATCTGTGACTTTTGTTTGTCTCGTTAATGCTTCTGTAATGCTTCTCTATGAAGGTGCACTTTGTTGACTGGTTAGAGGGATTATCGTCACTATGTTGCTATTGTTGTTATTATATATGTTCTTGTGATTTGTTCTTTCGTATTTCAGCACATTATACAGCATTAGTGTTTAGATTGCAACTGTGATTTGTTTGTATTGCAGTATTGTTATTGTATTTAGGACTAATCATGATATTATGTAGTGCCATATTTATGCCATGCCTGAGGTTTTGGCCATGATTACTTAAAGATGGCAAAAATTGAAAACGTTATAGACAATCTGAGGTTTGGGCAGAACTACAATGGTATGCAAATATAAAGGCATCAGTAGGTAGGTAAAGGTGAATGAATTGCATATGCTCATGTTTACTTCTTCCATCAAATATAAAGGCATCAGTGGGCAGAATTACAAACCTGTTGTACTGTTGTTAATGGAAGAAGTCAGGCAAGAGTTATACAAAACTAAAGTTACAGTAGTTGTGTTCATATGCTCATGTTTGTGTTGATGAATGATTTGCATGGTTTGGATTTGAAATGAAAGATGAATTTGTAGGTATTAAAAAGTTGCTGCATTATTTTTATTATTTCCTAACTAAATATTAAAGTTGTTGCATTATAAAAATCCCATGTAACTCAGAGAACCCGCGAACCCAAATCTATAAAACCGGTTTTAATACCTGGACCGAGCCATTTATAAAAGGTCCGGTTCTTGGTATGAAAAATCATTCAAACCGATTCTGGTCCGGGCCGGTCTGGATCATACCTATTGGTTAACATGTGAAACTCTGGATTATTTGTTCTATTTTTTCTAAAAATTTTAATAGAAATATATAATAAGACAAAATATTATGTAGTTAAAATTGTAAATGATAGAAAGAGAAAAAATAAATAGTTGTTGCCATAGGTAAATGAAAATTAAAATAAAGCTATTTTTTGGCAAAAAGAAAATATTATTTAACTGTTGATACGACAAGTCGTTGCAATAGGGTTGTCATATTTATAAATAGTTTCGGCTCAAATAAAAGAAAAGGAAAACTAAAAGGGAAAATACCTATAGAGACGACTAGTCGTCGCTATAGGGTTTTTGTTTGGCGCTAAGATTTTGGCTCGCCCGCTCAACCCTATGTCAACTATTATCGTCGCTATAGGCTACGTCTTGGAAAATAATTGTCAAGTCTTATGGCAACAACAAGTTGTTGCTATAGGTGATCTATAACAACGACAATTGTCGTCGCTATAGGGTTCGTCATATCAGATTAAATTTCTTGTAGTGTTTGTTTCTTTTTCTGGATTTTATAATACAAGTTTTCTAGCATATTTAAATGTCATATTGTTGTATAAGTTAAAAATTTGTGTATAAAATGTTTTTAGGACAAAAGCAAGCTATAAAAGAATTTCGAAAACGTCTCGGTGTTATTATCTGTTTGACCGCCTAAAATTGGACCGACCCTACCTATATACGCTATACTTGCCTGTAAGCACCCACAGAATCAACAAAACGAGGGGAAAACCTATCAAATTCAAATTTGTTAGCATCTTGTGCCGTATAAAAATTATTTAATTCACAATTTTTTATTGAAGATTTAAAACTAAACTTTAGCCGAAATAAATTAAAAATATTCAACTTAAAAAGGAAACGTATTAGATTTAAGTCCGTAAAATATAAATAAATAAAATAAAAATAGGGGGTTCTAGTTTAATTCGAAGGGTTTTTCTATCTATGGTGGGTTTTCCCTTGAGACTGAAATAAGGATGATCGAGTAGGTTTAGTGACCCATCAATAATTTAGATGACCGTTAAGACGATAGGGTGTACTCCCAATTCACCAATTTCCTCACTGTGTCACGTAAACGTTACATAACACTAACTCAATAAGAGTATCCACAATAACATGTTTTTAGAGGTTGACTTTTTAAAATTTTTACATATCATCATTTTTTTTTCTATTGTGAGTTTTTTTTTTTTTAGGGGGGGGGGGGATTTTCAAGGAATTTTTTTTTAACAAAAACTAGAAAAATAAAAGTCGGAGTGGGCTCTTTCGAAGGCGATGGGGGTTGGGTAGTGAATATAAAAAAAGAATTTTGTTAAATGTTAAAAACTGGATGACATGACAATGTTTTGTTATTGTTTTTAGGGTCCTGATTAAATGAATTTTAGATGTTTTTAAAGACTAGTGTTTTTATATGGGAGTTGTGTGCATTTTTCTTTTTGGTGTTTTATTATCTTAGTGTAACATCCTACTTTTATGAATAAATAATAAAAGGTTGCTATTTAATTAGTTGTGTTAGTATTTAATTATGTAGAATAATAACAAGTTGAGTGTGAGCTTAGTAAACAAAAGATGCATTAAGGGGGGTGATGGGCCTTAAGGTTCATGGGCTTAGGGGTATATAAACACCCTTACACCTCCCTAAAACCCTAAACTCTCATTTCATCCTTGTCTCCACACACACAAACACTCTTATCATTTTGCATCCGAGTTGAAGAAATGGTAGATTCTTGTCGAATCTTCATCAAACTAGAAAACGCATCCTGATTCACGGATTGAATCAGACCTGAACCGAAACGAACCGAACCAAATAGGTACGTTTTCGAATAAAAGGTTAAGTGTTTGAGGTTGGTTTGCCATAAGATTTGATACTAAGGCACATTGGACCATATCATGAAAGAAAAACCCAAACTTTTCCATATATGGGTTGTTGGGTGCATTTTGGGATGAACATGTGAAGTTCGGACCATGTAAGAACTGTTAGGTGAAGTTGTTACAGCCACAACACGTTATACTGGTTAAACAGACCTTGGAGGGATGAAAGAAAAACGATTATAACAAAAGGGCATGAAAAACATATTGGAATTGTAAAAGTCTATTCGATTGGAATCGTAAAACTCGATTCTATTGGAATCGTAAAAGTCGATTTAATTCGTTTAAAGGTCAATTCGATTCGTTTAATAATTGATTCAATTCGTTTAAAAAGTCGATTCGATTCGTTTAAAACTTCGATTTGTTTAACAAGTTGATTCGTTTAAATAGTCGATTCTAATAAATTTTTAATAAAGCCTTATTAACCCCAGCCTGGGGCTCTGCCCATTGGACCCTGCTAGGGGTTGCCGCCCCTAGGACCCTGCAATCCGGGGCGCTGCACCCGGACCCCCGTTCGTTATGGGCTTCACTAACTTAAAACGTATGATCAAGTTAGAAATAGTAAATGATACTGATAATGGTTACACAGTTAGCCGTGCGCAGCTAAGGAGGAGTGTTACAATTAACTCCGAGAGAAACAGGATCTAGGTGAGTTTCTAGTCCCTTTTCTTTGTTTTGTTTTTTGGGGCTGCGTGCATACCTTATGTGATAAGTTAATACGCTTACTCTAACTAGTAAGTATATGGTATGTGAATGTTGTATGTGTATAGAAAGGTTTCAGATGTATGATTGTATATATATGGATATATAAAAGTATGCATGGATGGTCGTATGGTCGTAAGGTTAAACGTTGGAAACCCTAATAATATATGCGAAGGTAAATGGTTGCAGACCATAATAATATCTGCGAATGTTAAAAGGTTACAAACCTTAATAATATCTGCGAAGATTAGAGTGTTGCATCCCCTTATAATATCTGCGGAGGTTATAGGGAGAAAGGTTCTTTAAAACGTAAAGATAGTTATATAAGTACTAAGTAAGTTAAGTCAAGAAAGTACGAAAGTATGAATGCACGTATGTGTGTATGTATGTATGTATGTATGTATGTATGTATGAAAGGTAAACAAATTAAGTATATAGTATGTATCTTCGGGTATATATATGCCTAATTAATTAGAACTCACTCAGCGTAGCTGATTTTTAGTATGCACACAAACAAATATGATGAAGCAACTGGCTTGAGAGGTACATATAGTATGTATCTTCGGGTACATATTTTGTGATATTTGAACTTAGAAACATGTTTGAATGTTTGTTTAAATTTAAGATTTATATAACGAATGGTTGATGTTTTTATATTCCGCAAAAATTTTTAATTCACTATAATATTTAGAATTGTGTATATAAGTAAAATCAACACGCAATGTAAAGTATCAGGATCGAGGGCTTATATTTTGTGTCTTTTTATTGTGTATGTTCTCAAAGGAAATACTCCTCAATTCACAAATTCTCTCACTATGCTACATCATTCATCAATTAATACTTAAAGTAAAACTATTACTATAAAAATTGATTAATACTTAAAAGGAAAACTAATACTATAAAAAATACCAACTAAAATTAATTAAAAAAACATTAATAATTGGTATAAACGTAAAATTAAAAAAATATAAAATTTCAAGTAATCATAGTTGTCGGCTAATCGAAAACGTAAATAAAACTTACCGGTCTGAGCATGTGTTAAGTTGTTTACGAGACCAACAAGATATTTTTTCTTTCAAAACAAATCCATATCTTTAAAATTTATATCAGGATGTTCAAAAAAAATACAAAGTATGTTGATTTTTTTCAAATATAAAAAATTTGTGAATTTTCTAAATGCTAATTAATTAAAACAAACGAGTGATAAAATAAGAAGTGGGTGGTGAATTAGTCGGGGGAATTCCCCCAACTTGTGTCGATGGTTGGTCTCAATACATGGGGACGGTATTTGCCGTTAGTCTGAATTCACATCTACTTAAAATCGATGAATTATGTTTCATATCACATAGTCTAGAAAAGAATGAGTGCACATGCTAAGATCATGCGTCATGTGAGAGTTATGGATGACGTTTTGGCTTAAAACTCTCCTTTACATCGTCCTCCTCTATGTTATGGGTAAAGTTATGTTGTTTGTGAGACAGAAGAAGAGAATGGGGAGGAATAATAATGATTGCATGAGATTTATGTGCTTTTTACTACTATACCACTTTTTACCAAACTCCTTAATGCTGAATGTACCGTCACATGTCGTAAAACTCCTAAATGCGGAAAGTTTTGACTACGCATTGTGTTGCTACAGCGGGTATAGCTAACAAGAAAGGTATGGCAGGGTGATGGTATGGACGCTTTCAGGGTCACCTTCCAGCTTCCGGCTTGTACCTATGAAATTAAAGAACTCATTAGAAAGGGACCAGAGACCAGGGTCTTTGGACCACCCTCCAATGCTCAACATTAGTAATTTATCACATGAAAGTATATAAATAGTAAATATGAATATGCATACTAGAGATAAAGAATGCAAGAGAATATAGTGGTCGAGACCCGGAAATTAGAGAGCAGCTGAGGCGGTTTCAGGCTGCTTAATCGGTGACTTGTCGTTGAGGTTGGAGTGAGCTGATAGTGTTACGCCTCAGCAGCTCATGGACTTAGCAGCTTAGAGGACTTACGGCTCAGTTAATGATATTACACTTTAAAGAGGAAGATCTCTTAGTAAGTAGTATTCTAGAGAGGATTATTCTAAAGAGAGTAGGAGAATATAGTGAGAGAGTGGCAAGGGCGGATCTATATATACGAGACCGGGTTCACGGGAACCCACTGACGTCCGAATTTTATATGTAACACCTATATAAAATATGAGAGTTAACCCATATATATTTTGTGAGTGAATGCAACAAACAAAGTGAAGCCCTGTCTTAATGGTAAACATCCCTTCTTTTTAATCTAACAACCCAGGTTCAATTCACACTCTTAGCGTGGTTTTTATTCTCTTTGTATTTGTTTTACTAATTAAGTTATTATGGTTTTTGCTTATCCATCCCCTAGCCTTCTCCACCCATCAAACATAAAAGAATGGTAGGGCTGTGTATGTTTGACGGTGGATTTAGAACATATGTTTGTTAGTTGAATTAGGCGATTACGTTCTTAATTTGAAAGCAAATAGGAGGGGATTTTAGCATAGCAAGTCACTTTGTGAAAATTGGATAGAACCAGTGTGCAGGTGTATAAAATAAGTAATATACATATTAAAATAATTTGTAATAAAAAATTATTAACATTACTAACAGAACAATTCATCTTGAATTCTTAATCTACAAAATGAAGATAGAGAACAGATATAGCTATTCATTAGAACTCGTTAAATTCAATAGAACCGGATATTTATTTCATTTTTGTTAAATAATTTATTAGGTTCTAGTCTTAAACTGTTGGCTAACCCGTGAAAACCAATAGTAGGCTTTTTAAAAAAAACATAAAAATGACAGATGATTCGATTGTAATGTTTTGATTTGAGGTTGGGCGCAAGCATTAATATGTAATTTATATTTCTTTGTCATGCACTGCATTCGTGAGAACGGTCTTACCAACACAAAAACATTTAGTAATGGATTAATTTTATGGTATTTTGTAATATTAGTTTAAAAATACAAACAATTGAAAAGACTTCAAATTTTACACTATTTGAACTATAAAAAGGTAGCACACTAATTTGACTAGATTGTAAAAACAGATGGTGAATGTTGAGCATATGATATGGGATTAATGTTATCATTTAATAATTAATTTTGATTGTAGATTATTTTTTTATGCTTCGATGTGAACTTTTCTCGCGATGTTATTATTAATAATGTAAATGTATCCATGATTTTACCCCTCTATGAAACGTAGGTTATATATTACTATTAATATTTTAATTTTAATTTGTAGGCATTATGAATATTAAGATATATTATGTGTTATTATATTCAGTGACGAATCCAGGAAATTTTTTCATGTGGGCGGAAATTTTTAGGTTTTGTTTGTATATCGTTATATAATAATTTTTCAGTCAGTTTAAGTCGAGTCAAGCTTGGTTATATAATAAACAGATAAGCATTAAAAATACATCATATGTCATTAGCAATGCATATATTATATAATAAAAAATCTAGTATATCTAAGTTATTCTTTACATGTAAGGCCCCGTTACCGGTAGCCCTACTTTCGTGTTGGATTTATTCATAAACGCAGTTCTAAATATCAGAGTTAATTAAAACATTCGCGGAATATAAAAGCTTTCATAAAACATTTCATAACAAAACACATCTTGTCTTAAAACGTCATCTTGTCTATCAAAATAACCGAAACATTAAACTTAAACGTCTTGAGTCTTCCGATGCCAGCCTCTTATTCAGTGCCACGTGTCTCCTCAAGCGAGCTGTCTCATCCTACTCACCTGCGTGCATACTAAAAGTCAGCTACGCTGAGTGAGTTCTAGTTAATCATACATTATACAATACACACAAACTTATATTCTTTCATTCATACTTTCATACTTTCATACTTTCTTTTGTACTAACTTACCTTCATATCTTACGTTATAAAGACCATTACGCCCTACATTCCTCGAGTATTATTAGGGCTCGGTACCCTCCTTCCTCGAGTATTATTAAGGCTCGGTACCCTCTTTCCTCGAATATTAGTAGGGTTCGGTTCCCTAGTTCTCGAATATTAGTAGGGTTCGATTCCCTCTTCGTTACCATACAACCATACATCATACCTCGAGTATTATTAGGGCTCGGTACCCTTTTCGTAACCATACAACCATACAACCATCATTTCCTTCTTTTATTAACTTTATCACGTTCATACACATAAGCATACATATCTTACTTACCTTATACATAGCGTTACAACCTGACAGTACGTGCAATATCCGAAGATCGTTCACGTACCATCAAGCAATCATTCATACATTTCACATTATTCACATAAGGCATACACTTATCTCTTAGGATAAGCGTATTAACAAACATATTGAGTATGCAGACAGCCCCGAAAACATAACACATAAATGGGGCTAGAAACTCACCTTAATCCTGTTACGCTCTCCGTTAATCGTTATTCCCTTCTTGAGCTGTGCACGGCTAACTGTATAATATTTACATGTATCAGTTAACTACTACTACTCGTGTTGTATTTCTATCTTTATATAACCCACGACGAACGGGGGTCCGGGGGTAGCGGGGTCTAGGGGCGGCAGCCCCTAGCAGGGTCCAAGGGGCAGAGCCCCTGGCTGGGGTCGAGCTGCCAGGTCAGCTTGGAAAAATTTTATTTACATTAACTGTCTTAGCACATTTTTCATTAGGTTTTTAATTTATTTTCTAATTTGCTAACTCCATCGAACTTATCATTAAGCGAACTTAACATTAAGCGAACTTAACATTAGGCGAAGTTAAGCATTCAGCGAACTTAACTCAGGCGAAGTTAGCATTGAGCGAACTTAACTCAGGCGAAGTTAGCATTGAGCGAACTTAACTCAGTCGAAGTTAGCATTGAGCGAACTTAACTCAGGCGAAGTTAATTAGTTAGGCGAACTTGCTTGCAAGCGAACTTGCTTGCAGGCGAAGTTCGCCTGCAGGCGAAGTTGTGCAGCAGCCGCCACTGTTCATCCTAAATCCCCAAAATCATCATCGTTTTACCGAGAAATCCATGGGTATGGTATTTGACTAACCCGCGATCATTCCTATGGTCGTTTTGGGATAAGGTTTGACCCGAAAACATGTAAAGTTTGGACCTTTAAGTTCAAAAACGCTTAATACAAGATTTACGGTTTATCCAATACGAACCGTATATGTTTATGGGTTCATTGGATTCGTCCTAGCATCAAGTTCGTTACTTTACGTTTCGTTTAGACCCGATCTATTATAGTTTCAAGTTTCATGGCTAACCGTCTATTAAAACATGAACTTTAAGATCGAAATCATACCTTTATGTTTTCGTTTTGGTCTCGGTTAGCTAGCTTATGAACTTTGGATCTTGTATAAATCTTGAACCACGTTTTCTTGCTCGGATTTCACCTCTCTCTCGCTCGGCCGCGTATGGTGTGTGTGTTTGGAGTGTGTAGAGATTAAAATGGAATGAAATGAGGTTTAGGATTTTATGGTGGTTTAGGAGGATATTTATATTCCCCAAGGCCCATGGACCTAAGGCCCATTATCCTTAACCCATCTTAATTAAATCCAAGTCCATAATCTTTTCCATATTAGACGTTAGTTAATATTATTAAACGCACGACAATTTAAAGCAACTTTCTTTATTTGTTATTAGAATATTTAGGATGTTACAATACATGTTATATTTTTTTAAATCTAGTCGTAAACAATAACTTTAACACCGGATCAGACATTGAAGCCGTACGCGTTAATGGTCCAATTGTAACACCTTGATTTCACATAACATTGTCGCACCTATATGCACTAATTGTTAATGAAGCAAACCATTAGTTAAGTAAACTTTAGGTGTAGACTATAAATAAATGAAACTTGTTTTAAGTTATTTGTGTTCAAAATAAATATGAAGAAAGCATAGTGGGGTCATTAGGAAAAAATTGGAATTAATTTCCCATCATTTTAGCATCTATATGTTTGCATTTTGCAGATCACGGTTCACATAAATGCATCTGAAACATAAACCGTCATCTCTAACTTATCTCCCCATCCTTCGTTAACAATTTCAAGAAATCGTTGTCGATACTTGAAGCCTCGACAATTCGTACCTCAGATGTTTTCTCAAATCCGACGAGCTCAAGAGGGACAGCTGCAAAATTTTATGGGGGACGCTCGGGATTTTCACACCCGTATAACACTAACAAGAAAAAAATTAAGGGGGGCGGCTGCCCACCCACAGTTGGCTATAGGTCCGCCCCTGACTATAATATCGTAGTTTTATTTTGTGATAAACCTTAACTGACCAGAGCAGTCGAAACGACACTACCGTGAAACCAACCCGAAGAGTGAACACACTCAAAAAAGTTTTTTCATCCGTCACTGAAGAGTGAAAGAGTGGGTATCCACGTCATCACATGGTCTAATTGGTAACCTATTTGCTCTAGAATTCTATATACTAAGATATCAAAACCCGTAAATATGTTGGTTTGACTTTATGATTTTGGACTCTAGTAGACGACAAAAACTCCTTTTTTCTTTCAGCGCCGAAATCTCGTCGGCTTCAATTAAATAAAATAATAAGATCCTTTATGTCGGCGTCGATATATAAAACACACACTTTTATAAAATATGAATAAATATATAAGTAAAGTAATGAATATAACTTATCTTGCAACCTTTTTTCAAATATTAATTATAGTATTAACTTAAATATGATGCTTATTTTTTTTTACAACAAATATGATGTTTATTAGCGACACATAATTAATCAGTTTATTATAGGCTTATAGCTGACGGCTAATTTATGTATTTTTTTTAGAGATTTGAATTCAATACACTTGTTTATATGTGACTAGGTTATTGACCTGTCGGTGTCACGGGTGAAAAAATAAAAATCATGTAACATACACATGTTTCTAGCATTAACTGACATATAAATCATGTAAAAACATAACATTCAACTAAAATAACACCCATTTTACAAATATAAATTAGTAAATAGTTCCTTATAATCACATTTGTAGTTTTATTTGTAACTTTATCTTCCTTGTCTAATATAAACATTTTAACACCGTCTCTACTCTTCACTCGTGATAAAGCCACATATAGTTGACCATGTGTAGACACCAGTTCTCACAAGTATATGCCAACTCTTGTTAGTGATTGGCTTTGACTTTTATTAATTGTCATTGCAAAACAAACCGTAACAGGAAACTGTCTTTGTTTCAATATGAATGGCAGATTCTAATCTGAAGGAGTTAGACCACTACGAGTTATATAAGTGCGAAACCCAATGTTAGTACCTGATATAACATTTACTTCGATAAAACGCATCCTCAAGTTAATTACTTGTAATCTGGTTCCGTTGCATAAACAGTTTTTCTGATCAATATTCCTTAGTGACATTATTGGCACGCCAACTTTTAGAACCAATCTATGATTAGACATACCAGACATCATTAAACCACTTAGAAAATCCGGTGAGTGTAATGCTGGATCGAAACCAGAACCAACACTATCAGACTTGTCTATACTATCAGAACTGAGATATTTAACTTCTTCTCCGAGAAATAAAGACAAAATTTTGTCATTAATATCTTATACAACCTCATTTAAATTTGCAAGTATGGCTATTTCTTGAAAATATGAAATGTCGTTAAAATTTTTCAATAATGCTGGATATACAAAATAAATCAGATCGTAAATAGGATCGGATGAATCATCAATCAAAAGACCATCTGGTATATCTATAATGGCGTTGTTGTATTTATAAATAATGAAATGCAAATATTGTATTAATAAATAAATGATAATTTTATATGAATTATAAGACATCATAACTTATTTGAATAAAATACAAAAACATACAAAGACTGACAAAGATAAATGAAAAATTAAAATATTTTATAACATATATCATGAGTACAATAACAAGCAAACAAAGAAATTAGTTTCCAAATCAACAAAACAATTTAAAATTTTTGATTCAACAAAACTTCTATCTCAATGTTGATTCAAATGATGAACTTTATCTAAAACATTTATTACACATCAGTAACCGTAATGTTTTTTACTCTAAGATAGTACCCGTGTTTATTTACACATCAATTTAAATATTTGTTACATCAATGTTAAAAGATGAACAATATCTAAGACATTTCTTTTTATAAGTATATTTTAAATTTATGTTACAAAACAAACTGTTATGACAATCTAAAACCTAAATTTAGTCTTTCATAATACTATAATTAATTGATCTTCAAAATAAAGTCTTAATCAATATTCAATAACACATTAATTTTCATTCAAGTATAGTTGACATATAGTTGATTCCTATTACATATCAATTAGAAAATTAGGCAAAGCTTTCTCATCCATTTTTTTATAACTCCTTTGTGGATAAATTATGTTAAATAGTTATTGAATACATATAATAATAATAATATAATATAATATTGTTTTAATAGTTGTATTGTTTTACCCATTTAGACAAATTGCATCTACTTGGGAGATTAAACTTTTCGCCATATTTCGTACATGTTAATTTGGTGGTGATGAAAATAGAAATTTAATTTTGTTAAAACTTAAACATAGAAATAATTAAAAATTATTTTTTCATATTGGGAATAATATAAATAAACTAAGAAAACATTCCATGTTCACTAATAGTTATTTACAGAGAAAAATGTAAGGCCCCGTTCCCGGTGCCTCACTTTAACGTCGGATTTATTCATAAACACAGTTCTATAAATCAGAGTTTATTAAAACTTTTCGCGGAATATAAAACATCAATCATTCGTTACAAAAAAAATTTAATCTTTTCTTTAAAAACATAACATAAAACATCATATTTAAAACATCATTTCTTCTATCTTCAGATGCCAGCCGTTCAACCCATGCCATGTGTCATCCTCATGCCGGCTCTTTAGTTGCTCACCTGCGTGCATACTAAAAGTCAGCTACGCTGAGTGAGTTCTAGTTAATCAGGTAACATACAATACATACACATATCATACCTACTTACGTATCCAAAGATACATATTCATACTTAACCAGTTAACCTTTTGTTCTACATATATACTTACTACTACCTACCTCAATCCACCGAGAGTATGTTCATAGTCCGCCGTCTATACCTGTACTCAAGGTCGTGAACACGTAAAAGGTCCGCAGTCCTTACCTATGTACACAAATTATGGTACGTGCAAGGTCCCGCAGTCCTTCCCTATACCATCCTATATTAACAACACGTACAAGGTCCTCAGTCCTTCCCTATGTTGCAATCCTAAACCATAGCACGTACGAAGTCCGCAGTCCTCCCCTATGCTACCACAACACAAATATAGCACGTATAAGGTCCACAGTCATTTCCTGTGTTGACGCCTATCTACAATACGTATAAGGTCCACAGTTCTTATCTACGTTGACGTCTATAACTATAACACGTATAAGGCCCACTGTCCCTATCTGCGTTTACATCTATCATCTATATCACGTATAAGGCCCACAGTCCTTAACTCGCCATCACTTGCCAAGTCTATGTCCAACAGAAGTTAGAGAGATTTGCCATCCTAACTTACTACGTCAGACGTAGAACTCACGTACCATTCCTGTACATACATACACTTACTTCACATATACAATTTATAGCATAAGAACACTCTAGGCGTTCTTTACATCATTCATTTAACAACCATAACCCTTGTCGATACGTGCAATATCCGAAGATCGTTCACGCCTCGATAAGTGTTCATTTGTAATGTTCATACATCTTCCATATATAATATTCATACATTTATTTATAACCTGACAGTACGCGCAATATCCGAAGATCGTTCGCGTACCGACAATCAATCATTCATATCTATCACATATATCATATATGGCATACACTTACCACTTAAGATAAGTGTATTAACTAATCACATTGAGTATTGCACACAGCCCCGAAAAACATAACAAGGAGTGGGGCTAGAAACTCACCTGAATCCTGCTTCGTTCTCCGATAGTTGTTAATCCCTTCTTTAACTGAGCTCGGCTGACTGTACAAGTTACACGTATCAATACTCATCTGATCTAACCTAACGACCTAGTGTTAGATTACTTTTACTTAACATAGCTATGGTTTTCCTTTATTTTATCATTCTAGTATTTATCTCTTTAGGTCCTTACAATGCATATCGTCAAGCGAACTTAGATATAAGCGGACTTAGATATAAGCCAACTTATATATTAGCGAACTTGTATATAAGCGAACTTGGATATAAGCGAACTTATATGTTAGCGAACTTGTATATAAGCGAACTTATATATATAAGCGAACTTGTATCAGGCGAACTTATATGTGGCGAACTTAATCAGTATGCGAACTTAACCAGCAGGCGAACTTATCAAGCAGATGAACTTATCAAGCCAGCGAACTTAACGTGCAACAGCTACGGGTTTGGTTTCAGCCCACTAATCGTTTCTGTTTCAACATGATACTAAACAGTCCCGCAAGCATTCCCGCAGCCATTTTCGGATAAGTCTTGACACCGGGGAACCATAAAGTTTGGACCTTTAAGCTAAAAACGTTCAATATACGTACTAAGGTTTATTTTAAGCTAGCCGTACATAGCCATGAGTTCGTTAAGTCCATTTTAAATCTTCAAGTTTGCAACTTTACGATTTGTCTATACCCGATCTATCATCCTACCAATTTTTCATGTAAATCCGTACACGAAAAGTAAACCTTTTTAACAAAAACGTACCTTTGAGGTTTTTGTTTGAAATCACTCGAGATGCTCAAAACCATATCAAACGAACTCCGATTTGAGTGATTCAAGCGGCCACGGAACCGTCTCGTCCCGATCTACAAACCTATCAGCTCACCTTATCCGGAAACCGCCGCTACAGTCTCTGGAATAGCGAAACAGTGGCCGGAAATTCTCATTTTGAGCTGCTACGGTTTTGCTGATAAAAACCGTACTTCCCGACCTCTGATCGAATATCTAATCGGTGGGAATCTTCATTTATATATCATGAACACTCAGTTAAAATTTGGGACCTATCCGACGGCTAGATCTCCAGGAATCTTTGTGTCATTGTGGTGGTTTTCACAAAAACGGGAATTGGGTTAAGTGTGTGTTTTGATGATGGAGGCTATGGTGTAGAGATGTATGGAAATGGAAAGGATAAGGGTTTTAAGGGGTATTTATACTCCATTAAGCCCATGGACTTAAGCCACATCTTTCCTTTTTGGTCCATAATTACTTCATCTAATTAGCCTGCTTATCCTTCCATCTTTATTATTTTATTAATTATCTACTAACTCAAGTAAATTTTTCCATCATAAATAATATATTAAATATTATTTTTAGAAATTTCGGGATATTACAAAAAATGTATAAATTAATGAGAAAACGGGTTTTATTTTTAGCAACCACTATTTTTTTGACAATTATGTTGAAATCATTTTATGCTTTATTTTTAGGTGTATAAAAATATTAGATTTAATGTAAATTAATGTTTTTCAACTTAAGAATTAATTTTAAGTCAAAACTTATATTATGTCAAAAAATTATTATCATTTTGTACAAGAAAAATAGTGTTTAAAATACGAGTTAAAACATAAATTAATAGATGATGTATATGAATATGGTTGATGACTATTAAAGAAACTTTATAATTAATTTTATTTAAACGAATATAAGTTGAAAATTACAAATAATTTTTATTTTTAAATAGGAATAATGTATTGATATATTTTTATACCATAATTAAAGTATAATCAGTAAATAAATAATTAATTTTTACGAATCATTTTTATAAGTAATTGTATTTAATATAACAATAATTTTGGTAATACGATTATTATTGATATAAAACTAATATTGATTTTTGACTCTAGCAACAATGGTTTATTATTTTATAAAATATGGTAACAATAGAAAGTAAGTTAATTGATAATAATTATGGAATAACAAAATGCTTAAGGTAAAAACATTCAAGAAATCAGTTAATGCTATTTTAGGCAAATGCATCTTGACATTTAAACATAATTATAAATTGTCAAATAAAAAAATGTAAACTTTTCTAAGATCGGAAAGTATCAAAATCTTTTAAATGTCAATGAGAATTGGTCAAATAATGTTTGCTGAGTTGAGATACGGACTACAAATAGATTATATTGTTAGAATTTGACAAATTATAATTATAGTGTTTGTTAATAAGATTTGGAATGAAGAAAAAATACATTCTTTGTATATGAATAAAAACATATAATTATATAAAAATTGTAATAAATAAATATACAAATTGTTATTAATGAATTTTTATTTTAACTTTTGTATCGGAAACATTCAATAACTTTTTTTGTTAGATCTATTAAATCCAATTCTAGTGTTCACTTTTATGAATAAAAAAATTATTAGTAAACTTCAAAAAAATATTTAGTACAGTTGTATTGTAATAAATAAACTTTAAAAAAATATTTTTTTTTATTTTTGTAATATTAAAATGGAGGTTTATTTTATACATTAATTTTGACATTCAATTTGTAAAAGTTTGTATTTAATTTGTATATTCCGTATTTAATCGGTTATAGAAAATACGGGGTTTTACTATAGGTATGAATCTTGAAATTTTTACGTAATTAAAAAATGGTCAAATATAAAAAATAGAAATAAGGGTTTAAATATATTATGAATATTAACCATAAATTAAATGTATTATATAAAAACCGAATTAAATAAATATACATTTTATTATATATTTTATTTTTGATATTAGGAATAAATATATTAATATATTTAGTTGAAATTGACATTAAAATCACAATAACTTGAAATATTTAGAAATGATTATTAAAAATATTTTTTTTTACTTAGGGCATTAATATTGAAACTTTATGAAATGGTCAAGTTCATTAATTTCGGTTTTTGAATAGCTGGTGAAAGTCAAACTATATAACACATTTTTGTAAACTTCACATAAATAGTGAAAATCCAAATTTGAATTTTGAAAATCGGTTTCTAAAATGTCGTATTAAATGTGTATTATTTAAAAATGTTAAATACGATAATATTGAAAAGTATAATAATGTTTTAAATTGCGTTGACATTAGTGATTTAATTGGAATTTGAACAACAACAATATAATATGGATTATCTTACTATAACTAATTTAACGTATTATAGAATGATCAATTAAATTTCATTTATGGATTATATAATAATCAATTAATTACATGAATTATGAACAAAAAATACATGAATAATAACAAAAATATACATTAATATTAAACAAAAAATGACATCTTATTAATAAATACTCAATCTATAATATCAAGTTGGGGACAATAACCTGAAATGATAATATTAAATATTAATGTTAATATCACATAATAAATAAATTACCAATTATGTGAGATTTGAATTATGTGAACAAATGTAACCCTTACCGGAAA